>NC_056733.1:737832399-737857399 GCF_019279795.1 Protopterus annectens | reverse complement strand
AGGCTTAAAAAAGGCCCTTGTGGTCATCAGCCTAACAAAGTCCTATGAACCTATGTGATCAGGTTGTAACACAAACAGATCTAAGGAACTTCACAATTCTGCATTTTCATTATTATACCCTAATATTTCTTATTACTGGCAATTCTTTGTTCTCCTTATTTATGTGAGTTTTGGCAAAGCACACTGAGGACCACAAAAACATTTCACAAAGCAGTGAAAGAGAGTACACTGCCTAAGGTACAAATTGAGAAATTTAATTTGTCATGCCAATAGTAGCACATTTTAGAGTGGCACATGTCTGCTTTGCTACATCACTTTGAATAGCAGTAAAATAAGAGATTATACATCACCCCCCGGATTCACTATCCTTCTGTGTAGGACTAGCTTAGTCCTGTATGGAAACAGCCATTTAGGAGCAGGACAGCAATGCGCCATGCATATTAATGAAGGCTCGCTGCCTGAGCTCCTAAACTTACATGGAACGTGTATGAGTGCAGGGGGAGTGTCTGAGAGCAGAGCTCTCAGAATATACATGCCCCTGCAATGAAGAACAGCAGAAGGCAGAAAAGAATGAGCAAGACCATTCATAGGTTTCCACATACCCCCAGCAACATCCCCCGAAGTGTACAAGAGCAATCCATAAAATAAAAATGTCTAGAAACCGTTTTTTTTTTTTTTTTTTTATAAAATCAAAGTAACTTAAGCGTGGGTGGGCAGGTTTGCCCATCGCTTAGCTGTGGTTAATGCAGCTTAAACACCAGAAAAGGATAACAAGCAAGATGTATGCAAATGAAGCAGTACAGCAATAGTGTAGTGGGTCGTGCACTCGCCTTGCGAGCAGTCATTCTTGGTTTGAATACCACTGCAGCATATTCCATTTTCAATGTCAAATCACTTTTTTGACCAATATTTTTAGTTGCATAACCTACTAAATAACATATATTTGTGAACTGGAGTACTGCATTAAATTCAGATGTGAGGTGTCCATGTCATAATGTAGCAAAATCCACAGACAATCACATGTTCCCCATACAGTATATGTACACAGGAATCTGGGATACAAATGAAGCTAAAATGTGTAATGAATAACTCCATACAGCTTCCAAATTCCCCACCTCCCCAACAGCCATTAGACATCACCATCTAAATTAGTGCAGTGGTAAGTGAGAGTAAGCACTAGTAAGCAAGTGTAAGCACATTTGTGTAGTGGTAAGCAATGCACACACAGGTTAAGCAACTGAGAAGCTAATTGAGTTTAAGAAATTGTAACCGGCAGTTAGCAGTGCTTACCGTCGCGCAAACCCATGCACAACTGCTTAAAAGTGCCTAAATCTCTCTGTATCCAACTGCCGTTGTTCTGGCCAGGAACAAAATAAACAACTGTTGCAAGTGTTGAACCCAAGACCATGAACCCTATAGGCCAAGTGATTTACTACTAAGCCAAGGCAGACATAAATAAATCTGATGTTTGCCAAATATATCATGCACCACAGTCATTCAGCATTAGGGAAAATGCCTTTATATATGTTAATAGAAAGACATAATAATATAAAGATATAAAACAAAAATTATATATACATATATATATATATATATATATATATATATATATATATACATATATATATATATGTATAGAGAGAGAGAGAGAGAGACATGAATCAGGGATTCTGGAGAACTTAATAGCAGGTAATGAATGATAAATCAATTCCATACAGCAAGTAGTATATAAATATAAAAAATAAGCAATGCTAAGCGATGCACACCCCAGCTTACCAGGTGTAAGCAATGAGTAGCCTAGCTGAACACGTTTGTCCATTAGTAATGCCCTTTTAGCACTGCCAGCCTTAGTTAAGCATGTGTGCCCATAGTGTAGCTTTTTCAAAAATGACCAATCATGGAAAAGTGCGGGAAATTGGCTGTATTTAAACCTGACAGGCGGGAATACATCTCATAACCTGTTGCAGCTTCCTCCTGTAAGCAAAATGGCAGGATAAGGTATGCACTTTTGAGCGCAGTGTTAGCACACCCAGGAGTCTATGGTCATGGTAGGGCTCCTGGTAAAACACCATGAAGCAAGACTGCTGCAGGGCCAGTACCAGGGCTCCCAATATAAAGTGAAGGCCTGGGACTGTCTCGCCCATGATCTCACCAGTCTCACTGGAATCCCTTGAACTGGTGAGCAGGTTAGGCATCACCATGCAGATCTGAAGTGGAGAAAGAGGGAGTTCTAGGATCACTGGATCCAAGAAGCCAGGCAGATGCCTGATGTCCCAGCAGTGTGTAAGTACTAATTTTATTTACTTTTAAAAAATTGCCTAGCAGGTGTATATAGTGGATAGGTATAGCTAAATATTTCACTATTCCATCAACAGCTGCAGATGAGTGGGCTGTGAATATCAAGGCCCATGTGGGTAGACTGGCAAGATTGTGTCACGAGGCAGGTTAGTAATAATCTTACATGTACTGTCATAAGAAATATCTATAAAAGTAGTAGGAAGTTACTTGCCAGTATACTAACTGTATATTTTAACTGATGCACTAAATAAAGAAGGATAATATGACAGGAAGAGTATCATATAGGTAGTATTGAAATAAAAGTGTAATAGCCTGTCATAAAGGTTTAAGTCCTGGACTACTTTGGTGTAGACTCTGGTATTATATGGGAATGTATAAAAGTGTTGCAGTTTCTTACTAGGACTGTTGTATTAAGCACTTTTAGACATACTGTGCTACATAGACAAGAAATGTGTAGGGCATCTGTATAAGAATGCTGTAATCACAAGGTCATATTGTACAACTGAGAGAGACGTACAAAACTGTGAAAGATACACAGAAATATTGAAATAGCACACTGCAATGTTGTAAAGTATTGTATTTTAGCACACACCGACATGGTTTGGATCCTGGGAGTGATGGTAAGCTGTATGCATCATCATACCCCCAACTGCACAGATATTGCAGACTGTCCTGATAACTGGCCTATATCTCCCGCCTGTCACACTGTCCCCCTAGCAAATCAGTGTGATGATCCCAGACATTTAGTAGCCAGATAATGGTAGAAAAACGATTGTCAGTCCCCAAAACTGTCAGAATATGGCAATGAGAACAGAGTGTTACTCTACCAACTCACCAAAATGTTATGAGAGTAATGTGCAAATTATCTCCCATCTCATTCCCCATTTTGGTAATTTATGACCAGGGTGTGTGCACTAACAGAGTGAATCGTATGTGCTTAATAATAACCTGGGATCTACCAATATGTGTAGCAACAGTCAGGTAGTGTTGACAAACATCCCCCCGCAGGTCGGTCACAGAAGTACAATGTGCATGGAAATAAAGATTAGCATCCTGGACTGTTACTGTTCATCCTAGTGTTGTATGGCATTGTTAGTGTTGCAGTACCTCTGAATAATAAAGCAGTAGTAATTGCTGTCATCTGCACTGTGCTACATAATAAAAATGTCAAGGAATGCCTGTATATGACTGTTGTAATCATGAGAGGTCAGAGTGCCAAACCATGGGAGATGTGTAGACAGAAAACACTGAAGACAGAAGGCAATTTCTAAATACTACACACAACTGTGATTTAACCTGTGCTGATTTGTAGTAGACACAGCCACGGGCTACATCCTGGGAGTGAAAGTAAGCTGTATGCATAATCATACCCCTCAACTCTACAGTGCTTACTCTCACTTACCACTGCACTAATTTAGATGGTGTTGTCTAATGGCTGTTGGGTAGGTGGGGAATTTGGAAGCTGTATGGAGTTATTCATTATACATTTTAGCTTCAAATTTTAGCTTCATTTGTATCCCAGAATGTTCAGATAATAGTGCCATATTTGCTGCCTGTTAGCCTGCCCCCCCCCAGCAAATCAGTGTGATGATCACAGATGTTTACGCAGCTATTAATGACACAACTGATTCTGAGACTTGTAAACATTCAGAACATGTACATGAAAATAAAGCTGTCATTGTAGCAATTCAACACAATTGTATGAGAGCAATAGTTGACATATTTTGCTATTCCACCTGCATGTTGTCAAGCCTCAACCAGAGTGTGTGCAATAAGAGATTGACAAGTCTGTGCATAACATCAAGCTGGAATCTGGCAATATGTGTAGAAAGAGTCAGGTAGTTGTAACAGACACTCTCTCCACAAGTATACCAGGTAAGTGGTTTATAGACCTTTAGGTAAAGCACAAGTTCACGTACATACCTGTTTACAAACCTACCACTGTCCAAACTAAGACCATAGGGTACTGTAATGATACCTGTAAGTCACAGAATACAGCTATTACTATGAATGTTGTGAGAACTACAAGGATGTATAAGTTGTTAATTAAATTTTCTCCCCCCCACCATATATCTTCCATAATAATCTACATACACAAATCAATGGGTATGTTCTACATAAAACCACTGTTGGGACATATATCCTATTGTTTGATAAATATTGAAATGTGTTTCTATGCATGTCCCATGTTGACATTTTTTTCACATTGGTGGCCTGTTGCTACAAATGTAACCTGCATGCTGTTGTAATTGCCACTGTGGTGCCATATATGCATGTGTTTTCTTTGCTATGCAACTGATACTAATCTGGTTTATGGGTTAACGGGAATATCTATGCATACTGTTATACCTAATCCTGGAATGTGTTGACAATTACTTACTCACATATGTTTTAAAATTGCATCACCGTAGCACGTTTGGGAAGGCCGGTCCAAGTGGACCCATCTCTCCCACCTCATCTGGCCGTGGCATCAGGCACAAGCATGTCTGGGGCCCATCCCAGGACCTCCTTATCCGCTGGTCCTGCACCACCTTCGGGTGGATCCGCCTCAGGGGATGGGGCTCGCCCACCCTAGGAGTGGGTGCAGACAGGAAACTGTCACCCATAGTCAGGTCCGGGGCCTAGTGCATAGAGAGCTCCGCAGGGAGTTTGGCAAGACACTACGCCAGCTTGAGGGCCATGTGGCGCAATTAGAGGGTCAGCCTGCCCCTCCTACCCAGCCCCTAGCACAGCCACCTTCGGGGCCATGAAGATGCAGTGATGATTTCCCATGGGTGGGGATCTCAGTCCAATTGTTTCCATTTGGGGGTTCATGGGCTTCAGAATTCCAAACACCCCTCCCTGTCCAAGGTGTTTACCCCGCACATGTGTCATATACCACCCCCTATGCTGTCTTGTTTGTCTTGTCTGTTTTCCTACCCAACCTACCTCCCCAAATACACCTACCATCCTTTCCCAACATCCCACTCTCACTTTAAAAAAAAAGGGCAATCTGTCCCAAAAAAATATTCCACCCCATACATAGCTACCCACTTTGCACACAATGTCCACTGGACACATGTAATCTGATGTAATTGGCTTCACAACATATTTTATTGTTGTCCTCACCCCTCTCTCAGGGGTATGAGTTTCCAAATCTACCTCCAAATTCAGTGTATATGCACAGCTGTTGCTGTAGATGAAATGGGCAGCTATGGACCTTCCATACACCCTTCCAGCAGATCTCTAGCTATTTTCCCTAATGTCTTTCCCTCTTTCTGCCCCCTTTTCACCACTTTCCCATCAACCCTTCTTTCTTTTCTTTTAAAGAAATTAGAACGGGGTAAATGAGAGTAAGCACATTTAAGCGGTAGTAAGTGGGTTTGCGCAGGTTTGCATGATGGTAAGCAGTGCTTACACAGAGTAAGCAATATTGAGGCTAACTTTGTGTAAGCGTAATTCACCAGCCGTAAGTAATGCTGACCGTCACACAAACTCATGCAAACCCGTTTACAACTGCTTAAAAATGCCTTAATCACCCTGTATCCAATGGCCCTTGTTCTGCCCAGCAACAAAATTAACAGTCTCTGCAAGGCTCAAAGCCAGTACCCTGCATACCACAGCGAATTACCACTATACCATATCAGATGTACAAAAATCTGTGGTATTCTCAGACATACCATGCAGCACAGTCAATCTGGATTAAGGGAAATGTGCTAATATCATACCACTCAACCTCTGAATGCAAATATTCTGGACACGGTGTGGCAAAATGGGGGTACAAATAGGGATAAATGTCAAATATTGTTCTTCTACATGTAAAATGTTTAGCGAACAAACCAATGTAGACCACCACAATCTGTGTTAAAAACTGCTTGTTGAATTTTGCCTTGTCATATTAAATTAGTGTTTTATCGAAGGATTGTGGTGGTCTACATTGGTTTGTTCGCTAAAAATTTTTTGTACTCTGTGGACCTTCAGTCAGTTTTCTCAATTTGTTTTCTTTGCTACATGTAAAATGTTGCTAGTTAAACAGTGATACATTGTAATACACATAATTTGACAAATTTCAAGTCTGAAATCCTAATGTACATCATCCACGTCAATTGCCAAGAAACATATGGGGCAGGCCAAAATTGTGAGCCAAACATCCATGGACATATGGACAGATGTATATCTGTAAATGTAGACAGATACGCAGCTACATATATATGTATGACTAACAAATAATCATATCACATAAATTGTATATAGATACAATTGTATATAGATGGATAAATATGTATATATATATATATATATATATATATATATATATATATACGGTTCTACCCCGACAGCGCAGAAGACCGACATCGAAACTGAGCTCCAGAAGATCGAAAGTGAAGAAGACCTATATATATATATATATATATATACACCTTATATAAGGTTTATATATATATATATATATTGTGTTGTGTGTGTATATATGTTATGTTTATATATATATATATATATATATATATATATATATATATATATATATATATATATATATATATATATATATATATATATATATATATATATATATATATATATATATATATATATATAGAACCATATATACACACACAGATAGAAATGTGTATTGCATTTCCACATTGGAAAACATCCTGAACCTCTCACCCCAAAATATCTGACCATATGCACTGTTAATTAGGGTGGGGCGCTCAAATGAAGGATACCTGGTGATTACTGCTATGTTCCCCCCCACCACAGCCTTAAAAGATATGCTGTGCAATGCATATCCAGCACATGCAGTTCTTGACTCCAGGACCCTCCACAACACAGCTACAATGGTTTAACAGTAAGCCAATTCACCTGTAAAATGTCAGGGCAATATCTGTAACATATCATGCAGACAAGTCATTCGACTGTAGGGAATGCCAATGTGGAAGGACTACACACACACACACACACACACACACACACACATATATATATATATATATATATATGTGTGTGTATATATATATATATATATATATATATATATATATATATATATATATATATATATATGTGTGTGTGTGTGTGTGTGTGTGTATACACATATACACAGACAAAACATATTAGTAGCCATACATATGTAGACCTACTGTAGATGTGCTGGGTGCACAGTATATCCCATAACCATAACCACTGAAAATGACACCTGTGAAAAGTGTAGTGTGGCAACCATTCCCACAAATGAGAATACTTAACAGTAAACATATACCCACTCACAATTCAAAGGTCATGACACCACACACAGGATTGCATACTCAGAAAACCTTTAATTTTTGTACAATACAATAATGTATGCCATTTGTGACAGCACATAGATTTCCAAATACATCATCAGTGATGAATGTAAGGCCCACACAAAACAGTAGATGCAACCACTGTGGATATATAACCTACTATGCTGTCCAGGCTGAGGCCCACCATTAGTACAAAAGTAAAAAAACATTAGCCTTCAAGATAAGAAACAATCAACAATTACAGATGTAAGTCAGCAGCTTCAATTTACAGCCTGTAGTCAAGCCCTAGTGGGTAATGTAGTAATTGTGGTAATGTCAATGTATCTGTTACATAACATTTTGCCTAACTTAGCATCTCACTATCACATTGACTAACTGAACTGTGTGTAACAACTGTAAGCTGTAGCCCACCAGTGTTCCCATGGAGGAACGTATGACAGTGTATAGCCATATACCTCAATGTGTCTTAACACTTATATCCCTGACATGTTGTCACAGCCAAGGTTAATGGCATTGAATACCCTTCCCCCATAAAAGGCTGTACAAGGGCAGAGAACACTGTGCAACACACACTGATCTGTGGAATGTGCAAGGGCACACATGTGTTGTCCAGCTATTGCACCCATATATATGGACCCTGTCCCACATTTCTTGTGGGAGACCAGGACATGACTGGGATGATAGCAGGAATGCTAGCAGTCAGTAATGATAGGCCATTACCTAACAACCCCTGACTGTATCACTGCAGGACAAAGCCTGGCATATATGTGGAGGACAGAGGCTGGAACATAGGTCTATATTTGCAATATTGATGTTACACACCCTGGAAATTGCTGGTGTTACAGGATTTGGAACATAGCCTTATGCAGGAATAAGACACCCGAAATAGAAATGGATGTAGCCATGTACTGATAGCACTCAAAAGACAGAATTGCAGTGATATATCTGAGACAAGACCTGTGTGGTGCACAGACAAAACCTATTAGGCAAGTCCCTGACCATCATGTGGAAAGGCCCACAGTTGAGAGTGAGAGCTATGCAGACAGACTGCATTCCATGCTAAAATACTATGTATACACAAACCCTGTAAGACCAGCAGTATACAATGCATATAACAACACTACTCATGCTATCTGAAGGTCTGAAACCGTATAAAAATGTGTATTTGGCCTGTGTCTGCAAGTCCTGCTGTAAGAGGTATTACTACCTGTTGTCTGTAACACTGCTGCCCACACACGGGAAGGATGTCCTCCATACTGGAAAGGTTAAGGGACAACGCCCACATGAGTCACTAATTTATAGTACTGGGTTGCCATGACAGTGGTTATCTGAAGTACTACACAGCAGGCTGCATGCAATTAGCAACTGGTGGACAGTGACTTGTGCAGAGCCCATCACCTGATCATGTGCATCACCTACAAAAGCCATGTTGCAATTTATTCAAATCAGCTCAATCCCTCTAGTGGAGAGAGACAGAGAGAGACACACACACACACACACACACACACACACACACACACACACACACACACACACACACACACACACACACACACACATAAAAAAGGAAAAAATAACAAAAAAGATACAAACAGCAGCATCAAGCTGGCACAGCTTACCCAAAACAACAAAGGTATGTGAAACAGTTTTGTTTTTAATTGAATGTAGTGTTTGGTATAGAATAAAAGGATATATGATGTGGAATGATTTATATGTGCCATCAGTACTTGTTCCTGTAATGATGTTCTGCTGAACAACTGCTCTGGACAATAATGTCTGTCCCTGTGGGCAGTGGGACATACATGTCAACTGTGCAAATCAGCAATGAATGACAAAGATGTAAGGCATAATATCTGTGTTCCGTATATGTGTGGCCAATAGCTGGTGGTGGAAGTAATGCCGTCATAATGGACACATGTGTGTCAGAGCACACCACTTGCAGGACAGTGATGTTAATGTGTAATTTAGCATGCACAAATGCCATAGGTGTATAATAGGTTTACCTACAATCTGTTACCATATATACCCCCCTAATGTTAGTCTGTGTTCACATGTGTTGCAGCAAGGCAGGACATTCCAGCTGTGAAGGAAAGTGAGTTAGACAGTGTGGACCAGATGTTTGCATGCACCCCACAGATAGATAAATATATGTGGGATATATATTTACAGATAGATGTCTACCAATATACAGACACCTATATATATATATATATATATATATATATATATATATATATATAGATGTAGATATTGATATAGATGTAGATATAGATATATGTGTATGTCTACATATACATACACACACACACACACACACACACACACACACACACACACACACACACACACACACACACACACACACACACACATAATTTGTGTGTGTGTATATATATATATATATATATATATATATATATATATTTATGTATATATATATATATATATATATATACATATATATATATATATATGTATGTAAATACGTGTCCTCTTCCAGGATATGTGTGAGAGAATATCACACATATCAATACACAACAGATATATATATATATATATATATATATATATATATATATATATATATATCTATATATATATATATACAGCAGTACATGGGTGCAAAATGGACTGTGATATGTGGTGTGTAAGCCATGTCAGGAACATATCGAACATGCCTGTGAAGGTGGGATTTGTATGGTGTTGAAGCGTAGTAGGCAAATATTGGTATGTAAGTTGGGTCGGAAGACAGACAAGACAGCATACAGGGCTGGTATATGACATGTGGGGGGTAAACACTGTGGATGGGGAGTGTTGTTTGGAATGTTGAGGCCATTAATCCCCCATATGGGAACATTGGGAGCAAGGTCCTTACACATGGGCAGTCACAACAGCATATACATGTTCATAAAGGTGCCTGGGCTGTGGGCTGGGCAGGAGGAGCAAGAGTGTGTACCCTGTGGTGTACCCTGTGTATGTGTACTGAAGGCCTCCAGGTGATGTAGTACATCCCCAGTGTCTCTGCAGAGCTCCCATGCACCAGACACTGGACCTGCCTTTGGGTGACAGGATTTTGTCTTTGTGTGCTCATGGGAAGGGAATGAACACCATACCCTGAGGTAGTTCCACCTGAAGGTAGTGCAGGACTACTAGATGATGAGGTCCCATGGTGGTTCCCAGATGTGATGTGGCCTGGTAACATGGCCAGATGAGGTGGGAGATGTGGTTCTGCTGGCTACTATCCTCTACACAAGATATTGTGTCACTATTATGGAATATACGTGGGTTGTAATAGTCCACACTATAGTGGAACATGTCCATCAGCATGCATATATCACCAATAACACAGAATGGCAGATGTGCAGCAATCACATAGCAAGCATACCACATGCATATGTGGAAACATAGTGGAAGTGACAATGGCATGCAGGTGAAATACTCTGTAACAGACCAGCAATGATAGTGTACCCACAGGGAACATGGCTACAAACACATAGCACAAAGCGTGGTACAATACAATATATGTCCCATTGGTAGATAAGCTGGAGACATACCAACTGCGTTGTGTGAACATTTTGTTGGAGCTGATATCGTGGGGGGAGACAGACATGTGTACTAAACTATGATAACCCTGCCGTATGAGTTGCTCAGACCTGTTTCCATCTTTATGTCTTTCAGGCAATATGTCTCATAGGGGTCTACTGGCCTACAGTGCTGCTGAGAATGAGGTTTTAATCAACTACCACCTGCTGCTGTTCGGCAGGACAGCCCATGATCTGCAGGAGCAGACCGCCCTGTGGAATGATGTAGTCTACAGGGTCAATGATGTCGGCATGCATAACCATACTTATGAGCAGGTCCGGCATCATTGCAGTGACCTGAGGTAGTTCGCAATGTCCATCAGCGTGCAGCTGCTGTACAGGGGATCACCTTGCAATCGGGGGCTCTAACATCCATCTCCACTGACTCGTGTGGAGAAGCTCTTCCCCAGCCTTGTGGCACCTGCACACCCCCAACAGCAACACTACTATAACATTGTGGAGATGGGTGCTACCCAGACACTGGGTGAGGAGCGTGCAAGTAAGGCCCCAGGGCACATCAGTAGACCACTGTTGCATATGCATCTGTACAGGTAGATCATGCATATCTGAGACATCATATGTAGTCTGTTGCTGTGCAGTAGTAATAAACATTTGTGTATAAGCTGTAGTATTTTAGACTTCTACTGTTGTTGTACTGTAATGCTGCACCCACCCTGTAGCAATGCCACAGCTCGGACCACTGACATCAACTCTCTCTCTCATTCCTATCTAGGTCCATCTGGTATACCACCAAGGCAGCAGCCTGTAGCCAGTGAGTATGGTTTATCGTCATGCTTGCCAATACACTGGGCATGTCGTAGCTATAGTATATGCCATGCACACATCTAACACACCTACCCATAATGCATTCTGTACATGTTCACTGACAGAGCACACACCTCACTAAAGGGATTATCAGCCTCAAATACATGCCATACACAGACCATCTCAGACAACTGTGGCTACACTCCATTGCATATTGCCCACTCAGAGGTGATATCTGCCTAACATACAAAGCTATGTCAAACACAGAGCAGTTGAACATGCTATACTTAAGGAAATCCCAATCTCTCTGCAAACACACACTCCAGGGACCTAAACCTTGTCACCACAATAAACAGAACATACTGGAGGGATAGGGTCCTGTCCCAGAGACTTTCCATACTCTGGAACAAACTATCTATTCATGTCAAGCAAAGCTCCTCATTGGCCCTCATTACAAAACACTTGACAACTGGATGGGAAATGAGAAATTCACCCTGGGGATTACTTCTGTGCCACTGCTTGACAGGGGCACAGGGAAATAAAGTTCTTGGGTGGCAGATGCCCTGGAACCTTTTTTGCTAGGCTTATATAGGCCCCAGGAACAATAGACTAGTACTTACCTATGAACCTATGTGTTCCACATGCAACATCAGCCAGGGCTCACTACAGATATGATCTGCATAACAGAGTAAGATCGCCAAAGCCATGTGTTGCAATGTGTTCTGATGTACCAGGACCATGTTGGGAAAGTACAGGCATTTGCAGTTAAGATACATGTGCTGCACAATCAACACCTCACCCTAACCCAGGGATGACATCCCCATCTGTACCTTGCTGGTACCACTGTACACCTGTATGTTTGCCATGCATTAGCAGGGAATATGCCAGTACACATGGTGTTCATAGTTTGGGACACTGCAATATGACACACATGTGTAGGCCATAGATGTCAAGCACCTGCAATGCAGCAGGGGATGGTGAGGGGGTGTTATCCTGAAACACAACAGTGCACTGAAGCAGAGAGACAAAGCCCATTAAGAATGGCTGTATCTGCACATAGTCAAGCCCATGAAGTGTGGCAGACATAACCCTGACTCCACAGCAATAGTGATGGTACTGTGTGACCTCCAAGGGCTGTGCACATGAGTTGACCATCTAATCATGCAACTTTGGGGAACATTTGCAGAGCTGACTGACCAACTACTGGCAGATGAAGATGGGCCATGCTACTATACCCCTTCCAGGAATTGTGACTGCTGTAGTACACATAACTGTTGGTGCAACACACCAGCATGATATGGGTGTGCACACATATGAACCCACATATTGTATGCATCTCAATCAGCATCTGCACAACTAACACATATGGCTCATACTGCATTTGATTGCACAGGTCATATGTCACATATCAGGTATGTATAATGTTGACATATACAGTAATGTTGCCCCATGGCATGTCAGGGAAGAGGGTGCCATGTCAATAATGGTCTGTACACTCACCATAGATATGGTAAGGTGCGTCTGTTGTCAGTGTAATTGTATTCTATCACCCATACATGCACCACTGATGATGACATCTATAAATCAGACATTATGCATTTATAAAAGACGTGTCCACATATCATCAAGAAACACATAGAGGCTGTGAGCAGCAGAGGAAACATAACTGACACACATATACACATCCTGCAATGGCGTGTACACCTGTGACATATGGTGCACAGTACATGCCAGGGTGTTGAACAGATGCACAGCAATACTGTGTACATGGGTGCAGTGTGTTCCAGGGGAAGGGGCATCACCTACTAACACAAACCATGCATCACAGACATGTATAATGTTGGTAACAGGGATTGACTATAGTTGTACTGCATGCTGTTGAGCACCACATGTCATGCATGCTGACATATGGGTAATTAGAGGTCTGTGTGTGATAATGTAGTGCAACATCACCTGTAATTGTGTGTGTTAGGGGGTGGCTGGATTTGTCTGTAGGTGCTTTCTGGTGGAGTGTAGGGTTTTTCATGTATGTAGAATGTGTGTGTGCATGTGTGAGTGTGTGTGTTTGTGTCTGTGTCCAGATATGCACATGTGTAGGTATGGTATTGTTCATACCTGTCAGCTTCCTTAGGAATCGTGCAATAGATTACATGGGCAGACACATTAGACACAAGGAATACTCGTCTGAACTGTGATTACAGGACAGCTGATAGTATATAAATGTCTGCAGGAGGAAAGATGCATTGGGAGGGTATAGTACACATCAGGGATACTGTTTTAACTGGAAAACAGCAGAAAGGTGAAGGTAAACCCATGTATGCAGCAGTAAGGATGCATTGGGGAATTATTAGACAACACCAGAGAGTGTTTTCATATATTACTGTACTCCACATAGTTGTTAGTGCAACAGATCATGCAGCTACTGAACAACAGTTATGTATGTCACCCCTGCACGTGACATTATTGACTGACTGTAGTAGCCCATAATATATGGCAGCCATTCTCAACATGTCTGGACAAAACCAGGGTGTAAACCAGATGACAATAGGGTGTCCTGGACAAAATGACTCCAAGCAAGTTAAATAGGTAATGGAGTAACAGGGCATGTTCTGTGATCACATGACTGAGCAATTAGTAGAATGATACCTGAGTGATTGCCATCACTGATTGCAATTATTTAAGTCTGATGCTGGATGGGGGATTTCAGACAATTAAGTAGGGACAGTTTGTATACCCAGGTAAAGATAAGTAGTGTGGTGGAATTCCAGGATGTATGCATGTCTGTGCCTGTGTGCGTGTGTGTGTGTGTGTGTGTGTGTGTGTGTGTGTGTGTGTGTGTGTGTGTGTGTGTGTGTGTGTGTGTGTGTACTGTTAAGCAATGATGTACAGGTCTTACAGTCCATTTCCTGTTTTCCCCTCACAGGTGGCGAGGTGGGCCTGGGTCCCTCCTGCTGGGAATCTGATGTCAGTGATGACACAGACACTAAAAATGATGATAGGTGTGTTGAGGCACAAGTGGGGTTGTCAGGGGCTAAAGCTGGGCCAACATTTGGCATCCCACAATTATCCACCCCATCCCCGCACACAGTCACGCTGCCCGTACATACCCCATCAGCATTGTCCATAGCTGAGGGACAGTCTGCGGTTGGCATGAGACAGGACAGTGTCGTATCCATGGCATGTGTGTCTGGACACAACAGCCATAGCCGGATGTTCGGCAGGGTACCACATAGGCAGATGTTTAGGGGTGCTCGCCAGAGCACTGCTGGTCATCATGCCCCTGGTAGAAGTGCCGCATCTGCAACTACCAGATGCATGATTCAGGCTGTCATGGAAGCATAGGTACAAATGGAATGGTACACCAGACAGGGTCTAAGGGTGCAGAGGGCTATTCACACCTCTCTAAATGACAACTTCCGTGACCTAGCAGGTGCCATCCGTTATTTCACCGAGGTCATGGTTAGATGGTGAAATGAGACATTGGAACTCATCAACCATGTTATGTCTGTGCATCAGGACAGGGCAGGAGTGGTGCAATGGCCATGTGGACATAGGCCAGCAACACCAGCAGCTGGAGGTCACGTGGACATTGCACCAGTCAGAGCCACTCCCGTAGTGGCAGTACTAACCCCAGCACTGTGTGGGAGGTACTGTCCACAGAACATCGTAGTAGGCCACGTGCACATGGCCCTGGCCAATCCCGAGAGGAACCTGGATCCAGTGGATGTTTGTCATCCTCAGGGGAGAGTACCGTGTCTGGGCTTGTACCTGGTTGTACCCGTGGGACCCCTGCCAGGCACAGTTCCCGTGTCCATGGCTGGAGACGGTGAACTGCAAACCCTGGCAGGTACAGTCTGCAGCTGTCTTACAAATCCCCGTATAGGACAGCCACATGGCAGAACTGTGTGCATGCATACACACACATATCAATAACAAAGCTAGGGTAACCACAAACCTGCACACACAACATCATAATAGACCCATAACAGTTGTCAACCCCCTCACACACACACACACACACACACACACACACACACACACACACACACACGCACACACGCACACACGCACACACACACACACACACAAGGCCTCTGGCAAACCAACAACACACGCTGTGCATATGATAATACCTGTGTCACATCCTGTCATCCGTAACATCGATGCAGGGACAGGCTAACATGGTTGTGATGCACAGGGTGACTGTGCAACAATGTGCCAGTGGAACACTGTGTAGCATGTTGTCAGCAGTAAAGTGAAATGCTAACATCTGAGAAAGTGTAGCTGTACAGCCATGATGCAATATAGCTGTAATTAACACTGAGTTATTGTGGTCACCATAATTTATTCTGTTTGTGTTGTGGGTATCCATGTGCCACATGTCTGATTGGTGTGGTGGTGTCAGCAGGCCTTCTACAGTGGATAATGGTGAGTGCACTAGGCAGTACACACCACATGGCTGGGTACAACACACAGAGCCTTTGGTGTGGATGCAGTACAGATACAAGACTGTACACATGGAGGTATGTACCATGCAGGAAACACATCTGTTGCCCATGTAATCTCACCAGGACAGGATAGGCACAACCATACATTGAGATATAAGCAGTCTGCTATTTTAATGACATTGATGATGGTAACGGCAGGGTATATGTCCCTTTCCCCACTCTACTGCAATCCTCACCTCAGTAAATAATGGTGTGCCAGTGTGGGTGGCATGGCCCTACCCTTTGGAGAGTGTGAGGTGCTCTACTAATGCAAATGGTGTGATGGAGAACTACTTAACCTGTTAACATACACTGTACAGTACTACAGACAGCTATGTGGGGTGATAGACTCAACAGTAACTGCAATGATGGTGGCTGTGTCCACAACAGCCACACCCAGTGAGTTATAGCAAACCCAGTATTGCTGTACATCTCTACAGTGAGGAGGAGGGCATTTACACATCTACTAGCTGTGAAGGGCTGTATGTCCACAGGATGTTACATGTGGAATGTTGGCATTTGCCAAGTAGTGCTAGTACAGACATATTTTGCAAATGGAGGTAGATCCTTTAACATGTACACACACTCTTACATGGTAATACTGTGAATACACCTCTATCTAGGTAGGTAGTGTTACTGATGTGTGTGGTCTTGATTGCTCACACCACACACCTTGTAGGATGATGTGTGCTCCAGGGTACATGTCACATGAAGAACATCTCCAAGCCCTGTATGGTATGGTAATGGGGGATGTAGTGGTTGTTTGTGGACAATACCTAATGTGACGTACTGTCATGTGCACATTGACAAACACATAACAGTCCTACATGCATCTCAGATACATGGGCTTACCAGTGCTAACTACCTTGTTAGTGTGTCCATTCTGTAGCAGGTAGGTTGCACACAGCACATGCATAGCTGGGCTGCATTGCATTATCAGTTAGCTGTATGTTTGAAGGTGGCACTCTACCCCATACAGTGGTACATGGGACATGTACTCAGGTACCGTGATGTCAACACAGTATACCCATCACCCACACCCCACAGTAGGTTTAGTATGCACTGACACCCATGATAATAGTATTCCATGCCCTCCATCAGACATTGCCCTGGACTGCAATACAAGCAAATGTATATTCCAAGAGTGCAACTACAGGGATATGCATGTAATGCACTTCCCACAGGGATTGTAGGGTGGTGCATTGTCATGAAACTCCTACAGTTAGGACCATCGGTATACCTAACACTGAGTGGCAACATGTACTGTATTAGGGGGCATTGGCATGCAAATGCTGTATCCTACAAATATACACACTTTCACACATACACACACTTGTGGTAAGTCAGGAGGTATCCCATGCCTATCAACCCTTTTGTACAACAGTGTAGTGCTGGTACTGTAAGCCCCAGACAGCCCAAAGGGTAGATTGTGTAACAAGGTACACGTAATGTACCATACAGCACCAGCCACATCTCACTATGGTAATGGGGTGTGTGGTGTGTGTGTGAAGGAAGCCAGAGTGTTATCGCCTGCAGGTTTTCAAACACACAGACACAGCAATTGTCAGTAATGCACACATACAATTTTGCCAGTACTGGAGCCCATTGGTGTGGGTGTTCATAAGGGTGTACCAGCCTATTGTCCACAGAGAGAAGGACAGTGTAGGGGATGTGTGTACAGTGGTATCATGCCATCTGCCATGTGGCAGCAGACCATCTCTTAACAGATATCACAGGTGTGTTTATCATGGTGAGAGTTACATACACCATCCAATCATCTGGTTGCCTGTTGTAGAGGGCCACTGAGGTGCTCCAGGAGACATGTATGCAACATGTGTTAAAAACACATGACTAGTGTATGTGATGGAGACCTATAGCCAAGCATGTTTTGTTGACTCTGGTAGTGTAGTGGAGGTACCCATGGCATGTGGTGCATACAGGGTGTTGTCTCTTATATGTGCCTGTTATTACACAGCTGGGCAGACATGTCAGTGTCAATCAAGCATAGGTTGCCTGTACATATCCAAGCTGGGTACCTGCTATCTTCACATCTGTACAGGGACTGACAGACCTCAGCTTGGCAGGTAGCTATGCAGTAGTAAGAATGTGTCAACAGACATTTGACAACAATATGTATGCCATTAGTACATGTTGGAAGCCCTACACTAGGCTGCTAGGCATGTCACAATGCACCGTGCAAACTGCAGGCAGACTGCCACAACACTGGACTACATTTGGTATGGTGGAATACACATGTACCTGTGATTATAGTGGGCTCTACACATATGTCACATCACAGAGTAACATACACTTGTGAGCACAACCAATGTAAACACAGCCACAGACACATATGGTACACAAGTGTCATATGACACTATATGGACTGTCTGATAAACACCATTCTCATATGTGCCACTCACACACTAACCCTACATACACTGGGTCATGGCACGGTGTGGTCCAATGGCTGGCTGTGGTGTGGGACACATGTGTGTCTGGCCCTACAGACATGTGAGCCAAGAGGGTACCATACACTGGAGCAGCATGTAACACCAGATAGAACAGGACCAAGCACAATGATGTACCACAGTCTGTGCACAGCTCAAGGTGCGTATGCACAATACACATAATGTTGACAATCACCCGTATTACACAGACCCCAGTACTGTACACATAACCACAGAATGGCCAAGTTATGTCCTTACAAACTATCCCTACTATACATAACATGTCTAGCAGTCTGATATCTGACTGGCTTGTTATCAGATATGATGTCAATAAATAATGGTGTACAGAACATATGCACCTCTTACTGCATGACATATGTACACAGGTTGACAGAGTTGTGACTGGTGCTACAAACACTGGCCCATTATTGACATGTTGCTGTCATAACTTCCTACATTTACTGTCATACCAGGGTTTGTTGTGACATATGTCCTATCAGGGATATGAAGTCAATAATTCTCATCGCTGTCAACGTGTACTGACTGCAATCCTCACACTATACTTCTGCAGTTCTCAGATAGGTGTTCTGTGAGTAAAACAGGACACAAAAGTCTCCACACACTGCCCAGTCTGCAGATGACCCTACAGATGGGAGTTGCCACAAAAACAGCACTGTCATGACAGGTAATGAAACATGAAGGCCAGCCATATCCACACAAACCCTGTTAATCTGGCATTACTCTAAATGCTGAATAGCAACACTTACAATCTGTAGTCATGCCTGGCAAATCCCCCTCCTGTCTGTTGGCCTGTTTCCACAGTGTATGTAGTTAGAGGTAAATCCCAAACCATCTGTGATGCTGTTTGCCAAACACCAGATCTAGGTCCTGCTCACAGTGAATGGAAAGGCCCAACACCAACATAACTTCCTAGATATTGGAGTGTGTTTCCATGCAATTGGCTATGGGAATGTTACCACAGCTGTTCCATGTGCAATCATCTAGAGGAGGACTGCAATTTGTGCAGAGGCCATCAGCTGATCCTGAGCATCACTTACAAAACACAAGCTGCTGCCTAAGAAAAGCAGGTATACTTCTCCACATTCACCAGAGAGGGAGTGAGAGAGACAGACAGAGACAAAGTGAGTCAGGGAGAGTAAGACCTAAGCATGTTTGTCTCACACACCTACCAGTACAGGGTTTCAAACCCCTGACTGATTATGTATTGCTATCACATGTCTATGCAGTTATTGCATGCGACACATAGCCTACATGTTGTGGAGCTGTCCAAAGGTATATGTGATGGTGAGTGACATCTGCAACAGTGATATAATAGCGATACAGTAGGTGTAGTATACGTGCCTGACTCAGCCCTCAGAGTACTGTGAGAATGCAAATTAGGTGTTAACTCATTAACATTCATGAATACCATAATCCACACTAAGTGCAATTGTCAGTCACAACATCTGGTATATTTGGCAAAGTGTTGTTCATGTCATAGTTTCTACGTCGGAAAGACGGACCGACAATTAAGGAATATAATCTATGATCATACTTATTGTATTAGAAAAAATGACATCAACAACGCTCTTTGTTGCCATCTAGTCAACAGCCCAGGGTGTTGTGGGTTCAAATTTGCCATTTTAGAAGTTATATCTCCTAACCCTAGGGGGGGTAACATAAAAGCAGTAGTTGGTGAGAAGGAGATAAAATGGCAGATTAGGTTAAATGCAGCCTCACCCCCTGGACTTAATGAGGTTATACCTACTAAACCTTTAGTGAGAACATAACATAACATAAAATATGGTAAATATTATGACTTCAATAAGGTTAGTCTTTGATATTTGGGTACAATACCATTTTGTATTTTAACAATATTTTAATACTCTATTTTGTTTGGTGCACATCTAGTGTATAGGAACATGAAATTTAAATGTATTACATTTTTATGCAGGGTTATACTTGTCAACACAATGCATTATTGTGAACATACTGTTTTTAAAAGGTCTTTTTTAAATTTTGTTATTCACCTTAAATATTTATTCATTTGTACTTAATATACAAGCTTTTTACATATTAGAGGGAATGAGCAGTACTTATTTTATTTTATTTTAGAATCTTGACGTGTCTT
Organism: Protopterus annectens; assembly: GCF_019279795.1. Lineage (NCBI taxonomy): Eukaryota > Metazoa > Chordata > Ceratodontiformes > Protopteridae > Protopterus > Protopterus annectens. The sequence goes on along the minus strand of NC_056733.1, from coordinate 737,836,423 downwards.
TTTAAAAAAAATGTTTTACATTTATTGATTAATTAGTTAAAAAGGCGGGATTAAGTGTACATAAGGTGGTGTTAGTTAATTAGTATTGTTCTGATGAAATCTTAGTAGTTAGATGAAAGCGCTCAACAAACTGTTTGTAATTCTGTTCAAATAAAGAGTATTGGAATACGTGAGGTTCCTGGCACTTCCTTGGACATTTTTGTGCTTTTACGTTATTTCTAAGTGCAAGGATGTTGAACATGGTCTAATACATGAATGCATGAACACACCCTAGCTCTGCAAGGATGAGCACTTAGAAGTGTTAACTGCTAATGGCTTGCAGGTGTTAATGATTATTCTGACTGCAGGAATAATCAATTTTTCACAAATTACCATCTTTGAAGTATACTTACTGAGGGTGAGTTAGGGAGAAGTGACTTACCAAAATGTCTGAAAATACATTCCCCTGGATTCAGCAAGCTCTACATGGCATGCAGGAGCCATGTAAGAGCTGCTGAAGCCAATATGGCGGGCGAGCGATCCACATACATGCGGTTTGACGTGCACGAGTCCTCCTGCACTAGTTCTGCATGGATCCAGCTCCTATATGCAAATTACCCCATTTATAGGTGAAAATCATGCAAATGAGGTAAATCTGCTATCCAGGAAGCTAGAATCAGGCCGTGCAGGACTAGTGTAATCTGCAGTAATGTACTTGGTTAGTAACCGAGTACATTTCTGCAAATTACAAAACGGAGCAATGACAGCTCCAAATAAAGGGTGAATATGGTGTAGAAAGAATGCCAATGGCCAAATATATGGCCATTGACATGGAAAAAGTTTGCAAAAAAAACAAACATTAAACAGTTTTTTTTGGCTGATTTCAGCAGTTTAAGCATAGGCAGCGGCGCGCAAACGGGATTGGGCCAAAAATTAAAAAAAAAAAGGTGAAATAAGTTCCCTAGGCAAAAATCACAATTTTGCCATTATACCCAATGACAGGCAGAAGACAACATGGCCAGTGACTAATGGTTGCTATGGGGGAAGGCTCAGTGTGAGACATGTAACTAAGCATTAGCAGGCAATCCTATGAAAATGAGGGAAGCTATACTGGATCTCAGATTTCCACTCAGTGCCTCAGTGCTAGCTAGCACCCAACAGTGTAGGACTATGAAAATCAAGGTGCAAGCCTAAGACTTAGGTCACATCATAAGGGGGTGTGTCAGGCATACTGTAAGCTTACTGGAGCTCTGTGGCCCAGGTTTGCCCTTAGTTTAAGAAAGGGGGTGTGTCAAAGATGCCTAAGCACTCTTTCCCCTGCCTAAAAAGGTTATGCATGGCACGCACTGGGTTTTAAACAAGAGAAAAAAAAGGTTAAACCAGGAAATAGCAGCTCTGTTGACATCTGAGTACTCTCTGGGGCTCACCTCGGGGCTTAAACAGGAAGGCAATAAGAAGGGAAATCAGCAGTAGGAAGGTAATCAAGGTGAACTAGCATAGCTGGCAGGCAAAATGCATCAGAATCAGCCAATTACACAGACAGCAGACCAGCCTAGCCCAGAACACTACTATAAACTATACAAATACCCTTCCCTCTTGTTTTTCCCAAAAACTCTGCACCACCGGTGTACACAAATGGGGAAATTTTACAAAACAAAAGCAAGAGAAAAAATTATAGGGACTGCTTTTGTTCTCATAAACCAACAAGTGCAAGAGGATGAGAGTGGTGATGATGTGAATGCTGACAACCAACCTACAATGAGGAGGAGGAGAAGAGTGTACAGACCCAGGGAAACCTACCGGGGGCTACCTGAGCTGGAGATAGTGGAATGCTATAGGGTGGACAGGGACCTCCTACAGCATATTGTTGAGCTGTGCTGGCCACACCTCACACACAGAACCAACAGAGGGGAACCCATCCCAGTGGAAACCAAGGTATGTGTAGGCTTAACAATACTAGGCACAGGTATCTTCCAAAGGCCAACTGGGGATATGATGGGGATCTCACAGGCATCAGCATCCAGGGTACTCCACCAGTTCCTGGATGCCATGTCAGCACATGCCGGTGAGCACATATATTTCCTCAACACCTGTGAGGCGTTGACCAGCAATATGCATCTCTTCTACCAAATAGCAGTATACCCTGAAGTAGTGGATGCTATAGACTGCATGCACATACACATCAAAGCACCACCCCATGAGAAGAGCAGGGTGTACATAAACTGCAAGGGCTTCCCCTCCATCAACTGCTGGGTTGTGTGTGATGCCCAGGGCATTATAATGAATGTGTGTACTGGAAGCCCTAGGAGCTATCATGATTCCCACATCTGGCATCTGAGGCAGCTGTACCAGAGATTTGCCAGTGGGGACATCCCATACGGCCACCTAGTGGGGGATGCTGGGTATGCACTGGAGCCATGGCTGATGACACCCATCACAAATGCACACATAACTGAACAAGAACTCCATAATGAGGCACACGCACAAAACAGAATCATAATAGATTGTGTGTCTGGGATGCTCAAGTCACGGTTCCGGTGCCTGGACATATCCGGTGGAGCCTTGCCGTACTCCCCAGCTCCATGTACCCAAATTTTCATGGTATGTGCCATGCTACACAGTATGATCCTGAAGAAACAGCTGCAGCAGGAACAGCACGGGGCAGGGCCACACAGCCACCCACCATTGCCAAGGCCAGCACAGGCACAGAGTGACTCGGAGGAGGAACAACCAGACCCTGCACCTGTAGGCAGACGGTGGCATGCACAGTATGCCCTGGCTTTGGCAAAGAGGCAATGCATAGCACATACACTGACACAGTAGGGACCCAGGGAATGGACACTCTCTGACTCGTACATACAGTAAAAGGGATGCCAAACATGACAATACCTGTGCTTCACCATGTATAGGTGGTGTACTATGTGCATCCACCATAGACAGCCCTCCAGCACCATACTCAATACTTGCACAGCCACAAGGTAAGTCACCATCCCTATCAATCAATGAAAGCAGTAGTGTGGTCTGCCAGTTGTATCAATGATATGGATGTGAACATGCAAGGAAATCGGGTGGCGGAATGTGATGGCAGCAAATAGTGAACATCTACATGGGCAGCATGAAATCATAACAAATACTGGTGTCAACAAAGTAGGCAGTAGCAGACAAGGTAACAAAACCCACTGCAGGACATTTGGGGGCACAAATATGTATCCGTAGGGCACACACATGCATGTCAAGGAGGTTCACATACCCAATAACAGTCTCACCCAGACATCAGGACCAGTGTAGATGAACACAAAGAAAGGCTGTGCCAAGGCCCATAATCGATGGCAATGGAGAACAACCCCCCCCCAGGCATACACAGACAGAGTACAACAGGTCAGAAAGTGGGATTATAGTCATGAAGGGTGGGAAGTGTGGAATGGAAATGTAGGTCAATAAGTCCTAAGAACTATAGTACACTGACATGCCTGTAGTCTGCCAGATGGGTCAGAATATGGAATGAAAAGGAAGAAAACAGAGTGCTTGAAATACTAGTGCGGTCATAGCAAATGTCCACAGTTGTCAGGTGTGCCCCCCCAACCCTATGTAGTAAAGCAGTAGCATCTATGTGTGGGTATCACAGCAGCAGAGCACATAGTACCTGAGTTGCCTCAATTATAACAATGGAATGGGACATGTGTACAATATGCAGAGATCTGAGTGTCAGGTTGTTGTGTGGAAGCCAACAGTGTACCTGACATATCAGGTGGTTATAGGAAATGTCCACAGTTGTGATGTGTGTCCCCCAACCCTGTGTAGAAATGTATTACCATCCATGTGTAGGAGTAATAACAGTGAGCACCGAGTACATGAGCTGGCCAAATTATCAAGATGGATAGTCGCATGTCTACAATAGGCAGAGTTCTGTGTGTTAGGTAGTTGTGAGTGGTATGCTGTGTGAAAGTGTTATGCAAATAGCCATGGATGGTGTGTCCTGGTGCCCAATGGCCAGTACTGCTGATGACAAGGCCAAGTCCACACAACTGCAGTGCAAGATTGACGA
>NC_056733.1:737815143-737831899 GCF_019279795.1 Protopterus annectens | reverse complement strand
CTGCAAATAAATAAAAATGAGCAGATGGTATAAACAACAGAAGAAATAGAAGAGAGAAACAGTTATTGGGAAAAATCATTATTGGAAAAAAAAAGTCTCCTTGATGACATTTATTTTTGTTAGTTTGAGTGACTCTCCCACATACACTCACACACGCATGCACACACGCACACATACACACACGCACACACTATTTTTATTTAAAGGTGAGGCTGTTACCACATTTTATAGCTGCAGAACTGTACAAAACAATTATAATTACATGATGTAATTTTCTGTCTTACTAAATAATCATCAGCAAAGGAAGTCTCCTAGCTGCATACAAGTCCACGTTTGTTACTGTATTTGCAGCTCCTATCTCCCAGCATAACTACAGTGAATATAAGATGAAGCACTTATTTATTACTTTATTTAGTTTATCAGGATGGCTACTCTAATCCTATGTAACTTTTACACCCCAAAGACACACACACACGCACACACACACACACACACACACACACACACACACACACACACACACACACACACACACACACACACACACCTATTATTTTGAATATGTTAGTAAATAACAATATTTTTAACTGTAAGAGTATTCAACACATCATACTCATCTCCAGTATAATGTGATAAGCTGCCCTCCTAAAGAGTGATCAGCAAAGAAGGTTGTCCAAGCTACATTCAGTTCCACTTTTATAACTGAATCTTAGCTTTTATATTCCAGCTGCACTGCTTATGAATATGAGAGAATTATCTTACAGATTTTCCATGTATTTATTTATCTGCATTTGCTGACTAAACAGAGTCAACTAACCTAGCCTGTGGGTCTTATTCATGGGATACCTCAGGTAATATTTGCACTGAAGATGGGAAATTTCAACATGATACAAGGGAAAATCATTTACTACTTTCTGATCCTGCAAATGAGTATGTTCTTTGCTTTCAAACTTCTAATCTTAACATTGCTGTGTTCATCTGGGCAAAGTTTATACGGCTAAAACAATTGGAATCAGACTTTTCTTCTTCAAATGTTGCTGTTACGGTTTGAAGAAATTTCTACAGGAAGGGGGTGCCAATGAAAGTAGATTCAGTAGGAAGCATACAGCAAAGTATTTCTCCATTGGAAATATCAGTTTATATATCTTCCAGTGACAGTGCTAAAATTGTTTCTTCATTCTCTGTATAGTTATTTTCCAACACGGGCAGTTCTGTGCATTTTGTTGCTCCAACTGCCTCCACTGTGTTACTAGATCTTTTTGTTGTGAAACAATTACTTTGTAATAGTGAAAGTATATTACCTCGTGTGGATTCTCAATCTGATCTTGTTCTTAGTGCCTTTTGTTTGCAACATTCTGGCAATGTCAGCACAGAAGTGAACATCTTTTCATTAGGAATCTCCAGGGCTCCATCCATGGACCAGTTGTTTTCTTACTGTTCCTCGAGACATTAACACTACTATTATGACATTAATTATCACTGCCTATACAGATGACATAATCCTGCATACATCTCATCTATCATCCACAGTAGTACAAAATGGCCTGCAGACAGACAGACAGACATTACTATTCTCTTAAATTGACTTTCCTCAGTCTTGCTTACCTTAAATGCCTCAAAAAACCCCTGCAATGTTCATAAGCATTTACCAAACACAAAGGTGTAGCCAGGCATACTCTAGGTACTCTAAAGTATACAATTTATTTCTGAGCATGTTAGAAACATTTGTGCTTTATGAAGCCATATTATGTCTATAACCATCTAGATTAATGTTCTAACAATGTGTATATAGCTTACTTACAGAGAGGATTGTAAATCCAAAATCACTACCTCTAATAGTTTTGACTTAGCAGCTGAAAATGTTACACACATAAAGATATGGGGGGATAATAGCTTAAGTGATACAAGCATTTTTTAAATGCCAGATAGATTGCAGGGGGGTAACAATATGTGGCTCTGACTACAGCCCTAACCAAAGATTATGTCAAATGAACCTCCTACAGAAAAATAGCCTGATCACTGAACTCATTAATTCAGTAGTAGAATACAATGCTTTGACCATACACCTGACGCAGCACAATCTTTCAGAAATCACACAAATGTTTGTATAGCTAAAGCTACTGCACAATAAAAAGCTTCTTACTCTACTACTAATTATCTCAAAAAGATATCGGAAAAACCATAACAAAAATTCTCCTCATCCCCAGAATTGAATATACTTTAGATGCTATCTCACTTAACTCATTCTATAGCACAAATATACTTGAAAGGATCTGTAATGGCATATGCTGGTTTATTAATCTTTGATTTCAACTTGAAGACCACTGTACATGCATCTAGAAAGATAAGTGACTACCTGTAATAGTATGCCCTACTCTCCTACTATACATTTCCATATTTAAAATCCTAAACAGTGTTTTCTGTCCTTCCCTCAGCAGCAAACTTCAAACCAAATCACACCCTTGCACCTTGCATGACAAGATAACAAAACTCTTATTTGTTGTAGCCCAACCTTCAGCCTTGGCATTCAGGGAAAAATGGAATTTTCTACCTAAGTAGTATGTGTGTATGTATGTATGTATGTATGTATGTAATCACTTTTCTAAGTATCTCTGGCTTTGTTTCTCTTTGTAATCTAAGAAAAATAGTGTACCTCTCTTACTAAATACTGTTCTCCACAATGTTGTTACTAATGTAGGACTGAATGTGCTGTATAATGTGAAGATTCTGGCATATTCTGCATCCATTTAACTGAAGTATGTTTCCCATATTACTTTGTTTGTTTAAGGTACAGTTTGATGGACATGCTTTGTAACTCAATGATTTTGATTGCTTTTCATTGAAATATCTTTGTCCTGTATAATAGCTGATACAACTGCTTTGCAACTCTGCTATTAAATTTGAGTCATTTCTGAAAAGCATCCCAGGAATGGAACACCTAGCCAATTAATCTTAAATTAAAAAAAATGATGTACTAGTAATATGATAACTGCTTCATTTGTATATCTGGTAGTTGCTTCTCAGACTGTTGGTTCTTCTTTGCCTGGGAATATAATTCAACTGAAGGGATGCCTGTTTTCCAACTATTGCAGGTTGCTGAAAGTGATGATAATGTAGTTTCTGTGTGTTGGCTTTGAACAAGATTCCCACACATAAGGAGAAGTCTCCTCATACTGAGAAGGTGTTTTCTATTGGTCATCCTTCAGACAAACACATGGAACAGCAAAGAATCTAAACATCTACAGCAAATAATCATCAGAACATGCTTCTTTTCTTTGCCTCTTCTATTTATATTTAGATAATTCTATGACAGTCTCCTCTGACTTTCCTTCTCCCTTCTCTTTACTACTCAAGCCATAGGATCTTACTTTCTCATAGATCTAACTGTCCTCCTTATAATCTGTTCCTTAATAGAAGCAAAATGTAAAATGCAAATTGTATGTAACTGTTATTCAAACACTAGCATAATCTTTGTCAGGTCACTTGTACTTTATATATAACTCTTTATCTAAAGTCTCGGTCCTTTACCAGTCATAGTTGAATCATTGTGAACAATTATTTGTATGTGTGTACTTATAATTGACCTGGTTTTCATGTCTGTTTTACCTGCGTCATAACTACTTTACTATTGTGGAGCTTTTCTCCCTGGGCATCCACTGAAAATGGACCTGGTCCAGATGGATTTTTCCCGGTTAACAAATGTAAAATAAAAATAAAATAAATTCTCATGCACACGTGGACAAATATTCTATAGTATTTCCAGATACTTATCACTGATGTCTACTAATATGTCACCAGTTGAAAAAGATATTGTGAGGATTGTGGTTACTGATCTATCATAATTAATATGCATTTTTTGCTCCAAGTTTTGAGATCACTGAATAATTCACAGAAATCCATCAGGGTAGTAATACCTATTGAAAAAGAAAGCTTTGTAAATATGGCATTTGAGAATGCTACTGGTATTCTTCATTTCTAGAAAGATAATCAATTTAAACCTTGTGCTGTTTGCCCATTGCTTAATATTCATGATTAAAATTTCACTTTTACAAATGGATTTTTTTTTTTAATTTCATAGAAATTGGTGCCTCTGGCATTAGGACTGTTCTGGTAAATGTTGCAAATCTATTCTTTCTGTGTCTAAACAAAGAGATGGATATAGTATCTGGAAGAGGGTGGGAAGGTCATGCTAAGCTGCAACTTTTAAATGTGTCCTATTTATATTTAGATAATTCTGTTGAGATAAAAGGATACAGGGTAATTTTTATGTTTTAGAGCTCATCTATTCAAATATTGTATTGTTCTTATGGTCATTTTTCCAAGAATTGCACAAATGGTCATTACACTTGCAAGGTAACTGTAATAATGAACCATGTCAATACCAATATCCCCAGCTGTATGAAATGTCATAAGAATGTCAATTTGTGCTGGATTTCCATTAGCAAATTATGGCACGTAAAGAGTTCTTGCAATATATATGGTCTGCTTTCACATCTGTGGAACCATGATTTTTGTATACCCTGTATATACCACCCCTCTGTGCTACTCATGTTTTTGTCTAATGCTGACCAAGACATTACTTCAGAAAACCCATCTGAATCTTCGGGTCATCACCTGCACCTTCATCTTCAGTGCATTACACATTGACATGGTAAAAGTCAGATTGGATAGTGAAGATTCTGTTGAGAAAATATCAAAAAAATATCTGATAATCTGCAACAGTTTGTACTCAATGACTAATCCTTACCCTATGCAACTGCTTATTTATGTATGCTACACAATACGCTTAAAGTATTTAGTATCAATATATAGATACCCTTACATTTATTCTCCTGTGTATATACAATGCCTATGACTGTAACTATTATAATATTTTGTTGGAGCTTTTCTCCTCAGGCCTTTACTGAAAAGGGATTGTATGCCCAGTCAGTCCTTCCTGGTCATGAAATTGAATAATTAAATAAATAAAATAAATATAATTTTATGGCAAACTTCTTCTGTACTATTTATATTTTATACGCATGATTTATTTCTTGTGTCACCATAGTCATCTTTAATGTCATAAATGTTTCCTGCACAAAAAGTGGCTTTGAGTCTGGGTTTACATCATAATACTCTTAAAAGCAGAGAATATGGACTAACTCCAGATAATTATTTAGCATTTTCTATCTATGGAACCTTTGTTTTTTTCTGGGTATTGTTCATGTGTTCACATACTAATGTTTTTCAGTGGAAATCATGTTTGGTAAATATGAAGTTTATCATTAGAATGTGTCCTTACTTTCACACTTCTTTCAGTATGTTACAAAAAAGCTTATTTACTACAATTTATTGTGCTGAGTCAAGTTACTTGTAAAATGATTGTGTACCTCTACCCAGAAGCTTTTCAGACAGGCTTATCAGAATTAAGAAAACAGGGCATGTGTCAGTGCAGCTAATAACCACCACAAATAACCAGAAAACAGCTCACGTAGTGCTCTATCAGTGGAAAAACCTCTGTAGTCAGCTCCAAAATGAAGATGAAATTTAAAAATGTATCCTATGTGGATCGGCTGAAATCATTGTCATTTTATTTTGTTTCATACAGACTACTCAGAGATGATCTCTGCCTTGCATACAAGGTGATCTCTGACCCTGTTTTATTGGAAATCCTGGACATCTGCAAGCTTAATGGCAGACATTCAAAATCTCCACATAAGCCAAGAACACAAAATCACTGGCAAAAGAAAATGAACTGGTGGTAGACGGACTTATTACAAGCTTAAAGTGCAGTACAATAACAAGGCTAAGCGCTTTCATTTGGGTAACTTCCCAAACTTCATCAGAACAATAGTAAATGACTTCCTAACAGTTTTATAACAAAAGCAACCAATCAACAACCCCCCCATTAACAAATCACAACATCACATTACTTTAAAATTAAAAAATACAATGTTATTAATATAAAACATCTAATAATCCGTATAAAAATATAAAATCAAAACATTTAAAATATGGAAATAAATTCCCAAGTTAAATGCAGTCATAGCTTAGCAGCCCTTATTTTTAATACACTGTTAATACTTATTGCTTCATTAAGACTGGGTGGCTTTTCAGCATCCAATTTCAGCTGCCAAAACAGCTCTCTGTACTCTAGTTTGGCTTCCCAATATCCACCCCTGGGATCCCTTACTACTTGCTCAAGAATAAAAAAATGTAAATTTACTTCCAGGGCAAAGTTTAAGATGTCTCCTTAAAGCATTGGTGTCCTTCTCATGGGAAACATTGTACAGATGCTCATATACTCATTTCCTAATAGTCCTTTCAGTCTTACCTATGTAAAAACTACAACAGGTCTCACAATTGACAAAATAAATGACCCTCATAGTATTACAGTTGAAACAGTCCTTAGAATCAATGTGCATGTTCCTAGCCTTGAGAAAAATTCTATCCAAACCAGCCATGTAGTTGCATTGTTTGCAAAAAACAAATTTGTAGGTGCCCAGTTTCCTGTGAATCTCTCAAACATATATTTTAAGTTAGTATCTTTCCTTCTAATGAATATGGGTGTCTCAGTTACAACTTTTTGAATTTCAGAATTAATGGTTAAAACATCCCAATATTTTCTAATAATATTTTCCACTTGCTTTCAAAAAGAGGAATAAGTATGTAAAAAGGCTAACCCTCGGATTCAGTAAGCCCTGCACGGCGTGCATGATTAGTGTAACAGGTAATGTTGGCAATATGGCGACCGATCGATCCTCGTACGTGCTCATTTGACGTGCATGAGCACTCTTGCACTAGTCCTGTATGTTCCCAACCCATGTATGCAAATTACCCCATTTGCAGGTGAAAATCATGTAAATGAGGTAAATCTGCTATCCAGGAAGCTGGAATCAGGCCATGCAGGACTAGCGTTGTTGTTGTGTTGTTGTTGTGTCTTTCGGCTTTTCCCGGTTAGGGGTCGCCACACATGCACTAGCGTAATCTGCAGAAATGTAGTCAGTTAGTAACCGAGTACATTTCTACAAATTACAAAACGGAGACATGACAGCCCCAAATAAAGGTTGCATATCATTGAGGAAGCATGCCAATGGCCAAGTATAAGGCCATTGACATTGCAAACAATACAAAAAATAAAAAAATCAACTTTTATTTTTTTGCCACCGATATCGGCTGTGTAAGCATAGGACAGCAGTGTGCAAATGGGATCGGGGGGAAATAAGACAATAAACCTAAAATAAGCATTCTAACTAAAATCAGTATTCTGCCATGTGAGTCAATGGTAGGCAGAAGACAACCTGGCCAGTCAGTAGTGGTTGCTAAGGGGGGAAGCTCAGTGTGACACATGTAATTATGCATTAGCAGGCAATCCTATGCAAATGAGAAGAAGGATAGTGATTCCCAGTTTTCCCCAGCATGTGAGGCAGGTCCCAACAGTGTAAGAGTATGAATAGCTGGGTGCAAGACTAGGAGGTAGGTGAAATCATGGGTGGGTGTGTCAGGCTTACTGTAAGCGGATTGGAACCCTGTGGCTCGGGTTTGCTCCTAGCTTAGCACAGCTAAGATAGGGGTGTGTCTAAACCTGCCTAGCACTCTTTACAAAGTGTAAGCGGGTGTGCGCACCATGCACTGGGTTTTACAGGAAGAAAAAAGAAGTTAAACCAGGAAATAACATCAGTGTGCACGTATGAGCACTCTGTGCGTCGCGCACATGGGCTTAAACAGGGAGGCAATGGGAAGAGAAAACAGCAGTAGGAAGGTATTCAAGGAGAACTAGCATAGCTGGCAGGTGAAATGAATCAGAATCAGCCAAGTACACAGGCAGCAGCCCAGCCCAGCACACTACTGTAAACTAAGCAAATACCTTCCCCTCTGGTTTTTACAACACTCTACACCACCGGTGTATACAAGCAGGGAAATTTTAACAAACAAACCTACAAAATGAGAAGGGCTTCAGCAGGCAACATAGAACAACATGTGCAAGATGCTGAGGGTGGTGAGGATGTGAATGCTGCCGAACAACCCACAGTGAAGAGACGGAGAAGAGTGTACAGACCCTAGATAACCTACCAGGGGCTACATGAGCTGGAGATAGTGGAGTGCTGTAGGGTGGACAGAGACCTCCTTCAGCAAATTGTTGAACTGTGCCAGCCACACCTGACACACCAAACTGACCGAGGGGAACCCATCCCAGTGGATACCAAGGTATGTGTAGGCCTAGGTATACTAGCCACAGGTACCTCCCAAAGCAAAACTGGGGATATCATGGCGATCTCACAAGCATCAACATCCAGAGTATTCCACCAGTTCCTTGATACCATGTCAGCACATGCCAGTGAGCAGGTATATTTCCTCAACACCTGTGAGGTGTTGACCAGCAATATGTGTCTCTTCCACCAAATAGCAGAATGCTCTGGGGTAGTCGGTACTATAGACTGCATGCACATATGCATCGAAGCACCACCCAGTGAGTAAGGTAGGGCCTACATCAACCACAGGGGCATCCCCTCCATCAACTGCCAGGTCATTTGTGATGCCAAGGGCATGATAATGAATGTGTGTGCTGGCTGCCCTGGAAGCTATGACGATTCCCACATCTGGCATCTGACGCAGCTGTACCAGGGATTTGCCAGTGGGGACATCCACTATGGTCACCTAGTGGGGGATGCTGGGTATACACTGGAGCTGTGGCTGATGACACCCATCAGAAATGCACACACACCTAACAACAACGCCATAATGAGGCACATGCACAAACAAGAATCATAATAGAGTGTGTGTTTGGGATGCTCAAGTCATGGTTCTGGTGCCTGGACACATCCGGTGAAGCCTTGCAGTACTCTCCAGCTACATGTACCCAAATTTTCATGGTATGTGCCATGCTACACAACATGATCCTGCGGAAGCAGCTGCAGCAGGAACACCACGGGGAAGGGCCACAGAGTCCCCCACCATTGCCCAGGCCAGCACAGGCACAGAGTGACTCAGAGGAGGAACAACCTGAGCCTGCACCTGTAGGCAGAAGGAGGCATACACAGTATGCCCTGGCTTTGGCAGAGAGGCAACACATAGCCCATACACTGACACAGTAGGAACCCAGGGAATGGAAACTCCCACTGACTCGCACATACAGTAAAAGGGATGCCAAAAATGACACTACCTTTGCTTTACCATGTATAGGGAGTGTACTATGTGCATCTGACATAGTCAGCCCTCCAGCACCATCCTCAATACTGGCACAGCTGCAAGGTAAGTCACCCTTCCTATCAACCACTGAATGCAGTAGTATGGTCTGCTAGTTGTATCAATGGTATGGATGTGAACATGCAAGAAAGGGAATTGGGTGGCTGAATGGGATGGCAGCAGATAGTGGACAGTTATATGGGCAGATATGAAACCATAACAAATACTGGTGTCAACAAAGTAGGCAGTAACAGACAAGGTGAAAAAACCCACTTCAGGACATGTGCTGGCCCAAATGTGTATCCATAGGGCACGCACATGCATGTCATGGAGGTTCACATACCCAACAACAGTCCCACCCAGCCAGAAAGGCTGTGCTAAGGTCCTCAAGGTATGGCAATGGAGATCAACCCCCCTTCCATACTTACACAGAGTATAACAGGTCGGGAAGTGGGATGTCATTCCTGAAGGGTAGGAAGTCTGAAATGGCAATGTAGGTCAATAAAACCTATAAACTGCACTACACTGATATGCCTGTAGTCTGCAGGATAGGACAGAATACAGATTTAAAAGGAAGCCGACAGACTACCAGAAATATCAGTGCGGTCAAAGCAAATGTCCACAGTTGGCAGGTGTGCCCCCACCCAAACTGTATGTAGAAATGTATTAGCATCCATGTGTTGGAGTAAAAACAGTGAGCACAGAGTACCTGTGCTTGCCAAAGTAGAAGGATGGATTGTTTCTTGTGTACAATATGCAGGGCTCTAAGTGTCAGGTTGATATGTGGAAGCCAACATGGTACCTGACATATCAGGTGGTTGTAGGAAATGTCCACAGTTGTGATGTGTGCCCCCACCAAGCCTATGTAGAAATGTATTACCAGCCATGTGTGAGAGTAATAACAGTGAGCACTGAGTACCTGAGCTGGTCAAATCAGCAAGATGGATAGTTGCATGTCTACAATAGGCAGAACTCTGTGCGTTAGGTAGTTCTGAGTGGTATGCTGTGTGAAAGTGTTCAGCAAATACCCATGGATGGTGTGTCCTGGTGTCCAATGGGCAGTACTGCTGATGACCAGGCCAAGTCCACACAACTGCAGTGCCAAACAGACTGGTATCCCAGCAAGACATGTTGCAGCAGTAGTGCATATGATTTGTACAGATGTCATAACTGTCACCATCTGGAAGATGGACATGGTATGAGTGCTGGCACAGACATACACACAGTACACAGGTGGAAGTACCGTAGAGAGAGACTGTTTAATATTTCACAGTGAAATGGAGACACCCTCCGTTTATACATACAGGTTCACAGCACATCAGTTGGTTGTGTAGTATGGGAAACTAAGATGTACTGTGGGCAAACACTGGCAGACCACAAAAGGCAGAGGTACGATGTATGTAGATGCTGCTGGTGTCCACCCACTAGCCACCAGCAGGGGAAAGGGCCACATATACCTGTGAGGCAGTTGCAAGTAGCTACCCTAGCACACATGCAGCCAGTCCAGCCCAACATCAGCCTCAGGTAACACACAGGCCACCTCCCTGCTACTGTGAATGAGTACAATGTGATCCCCACATTACTATGTGAATACTCACAGAATGCAGCATGCGGAAGAGGTGTCCTATCAGGTGTATCCATAGCTGTAAGATGCACCCTGCCAGCATCCATACCAATGGATTGATAAGGACAGAAACAATTGCCATCTCCATCTTGCACACCTATCCTGTCACCCCAGGGGAATACATTGCCTTGCAGCCTGGGTCTGAGCAACTGACAGAATGCACTGGCCTGCTACAGATAGCCTGCATCAGTAACCAATGCCCCACTGTCCTCTGTCACAGGTCTGTGTCATGCCTGTACCGCCACTGTATGTTACCCCATGGACTCCCACATAATGACAAAACACAGTCCACAGAACACAAATGCAAGGACATGTTGACAAATCCCAGTAGTATGTTCATCATGTTCCAATGCATGAACTGTGGACCAACCTGTACATACTGCTGGGATGGAGTGGCAACTATAGGCATACCTATTAGATATCATTTGCATAATGGTAGGAAGAGGACAGATTAGCAGAGGGGGGGGGGTAGCATCACCACCGTGGAGTGTGTGAAGGGTGCAACCCTGATGTGTGTACATACTTATAATGGCTGCAGACACTGGGATGGGTGGCCACAAACCTGCTTGTAAACCAAATTGTGAAGGGTTAATGAACAGTATAATGAGCCCTGCCTCAGGATAACCTCAATGAGTCTGAATACCTGTGAGGTATGGCCACAGCACGATATGGCCATCCTATCATGGTGATAATTGTACAGGCATGGGACCCACAGCCACAACAGCACCAAGGTACTGGACCATATACACAGACCTATCAGCAAGTGTCTGCAGTTTCCACGCCAGAATGACATGAGTCTGCAAGAATATGTAGGTTGCACATCACAATATTGGACAAAGCTGCATTCAACTTGTAATCCCCAGGAACCTACTGCTAGCAAAGATGTGTACCTGTCAGTAGTTGATGACATAAAACATCAGAGGGTAAAACACCACATATCACTGAGTATCCCTGCCAACACCAAAACCATGTAGCAGAAGCATCACAGACACAATTAGCAAAAATCTCACTACCCTTTGCCCAATGTCGACCCTTTGTCTGTATTGCCTTTTTATATTTTGAATACTGTAGTTTGTTTTCTTTACCTTGTGTTTTGCTTGCATTCTGTTTTAACAGCATATTAAAACTTCAAAAGAGACCACAGCTCTCTCTGTTCTGAGTCAGGCAGAATTTTTCCCTCCCACCCATTTAAGTTGTCTTGTTAAATACCACTGTCTTTCTAGTTGCCCGCCTCTTATGTTAATCTGACCATATATCTCATTTCTCTCTACTTTCACTGGCTTATGTGAGTAATCACAAAACCATCACTTTTGAAATCCCACCCCTTCAATTATTTAAATTTATTGGCCATCCTACAGTATTTCATAGAACCAAAATACAAAAGTGACCACCCCTTTCAGTCCATCTTGCTGTTTTAAAAATAGTAACTCTCCACTAAACCTTAACTTTTTAAACAGGTAAAACTCAAGTTACCTACTTTCACATCTAACTTCTCTAGTGCACACTGCAGAGTGCATTCTTTTCAATCTTACCTTTAAGCATCCCTGTGACTAGCACTTTCTCTAATACCTGCTGGAAAGCACTAGGAAGCCTTAAACCCATACAAATACTGCACTCTCCTTGTTAACAAGGAGAAATTAATAGTAGGCACTAAACAGCCTATAATTGCAAAGTACCTTGCTAAGGAAACAGCTCCTATACTTTACAAAAAAAAAAAAAGCCCCAAACCAGGCATGTCCAAGGGTCAGCTTCCAGTGATTTCTCCTGTTCACCTGGTGAATCTGGGCATACTGGGGCAATGCAGCAATTGCCTCATGTACACAGACAACCCTCTCCTCCTACCACCCAACACTACAACCTGTGAGAGATGCACTTATATAGCCAAAATGGAAGCAAAGCTCTCTCCACCCAAGATTGTGCTAAACAGTCAAGAGGAGAAGGTTAACACCCACACTACACCTCAAGAAACACATAGCCCTTCTAAACCAGCACCACCAACACCCACATATAGCAACACTAAATCCACATATGCAGAGGCCCTTAACAGTAACCTGCCCAAGCAACAAAGACCTCTGAAGCTGAAACGCAAACAAATACCAATCACAACCAATGTGTCACATAGTTCACAACACCAGTGTGCCACCCAGCAACAGCCCCTAAGGCAAGACAATGTACCTAACACTTTAGTCATAGGTGACTCTATAGTCCGGCACACTGATGTCCCTCTCAATAGGTTGAATAAGGAGAAAGTTACAGTCAGCTGCCTGTCGGGTGCCAGGATCCGCCACATAACGCATGCACTCAAGTCACTCCACAACAAGTACAAATATGACTCTGTCATTGTCCATGTTGGAGTGAATGACTTGAGACGTACCTCCCTGGACTACATGAAAAGAGACATGGAAGAGCTCTCGGATCATGTGGCCCAGGCAGGTATGACCCTAGCCCTGAGTAGCATCCTGCCTTCGCCCAGAATGATACCACAATATAAGGATAAAATGATTGACTTCAACAATTGGCTAAGCGTATGGTGTCATTCAAAGCGGATCCAGTATCTGTCTGCCTGGGATGACATGATTGACAGACCACGATGCTTTGCCAGAGATTGTCTGCACCTGTCGCCCCTGGGATTCAGGTTACTGGCTAAGGTTCTTGCCACCCCTATAGTGCCTTTTTTAGGCAAACTTCAAAGGACAAAACCACCACCATAACAGGTACAAGCATGCAAAATCTGAAGGTAATGCTACTCAATGCTAGAAGTCTAAACCTCAAATGCACTCTCTCGAGGCACTCCTAAAAATGGAGAACATCGATATCTGTGCAGTAACTGAGACCTGGTTCAAGGATCCAGAGAGCACCCCTGCAATACCAGGCTACAACTCTTACCACACTTTTCGGCCACCAAACCAGGACCGAAACACTAAAGGTGGAGGAGTGTCAATATTCACCAAGGATATTCACACCACCAGGCTAGTTGGCCAACACAATGTGTCTGAAATTCTCCAAGTGCAACTAACACTAGGTAAGACTGCAATCCAAATTGTAGCTTGCTACAGATCCCCACCATACCCCAAGATTCTCACTACACCTTTCTAAACATACTGGAAAATATTAAGATAGAACCAAACACCCTAATACTGGGTGATTTTAACTACCCTGCCATTAACTGGGAAAACTACTCATGTCCCAACACCTTTGCGTAACGGTTCTTGGAATTCATAAATTCCAACGCCCTGGATCAACTAATCCATAGTCCCACCAGGGGCTCCAATATCCTAGACCTGGTCATTACCAACATGGGAAATCAATGTTCCATACCTATGGTCACCCCTCGTTAGTCAGGTCTGACCATAAGCTAATCACCTTTAACATCCACATCCCACCCCACCCCCCAGTAAAGAAACCACCATAAAAAACTTCTCTAAAGCCAACTTCATGCTACTCAAGTCAGAAGTGACAAACTTCATGACACCCATGCAGACAGGAACTGAAAGTTCAACTGCTGAATCCTACACTCTGACACTGTACGAGCACATCCACTCATGCATGAATCGTGCCATCCCAAATAGAACCAAAATGCTCTCATCCAAAAAGGAAGCCAATCTGGTGGTCCCCTGCCATAAACAAACTTTACAACAAAGGAAGAAACTTTTGCAGAAAGAGGAAAATCCCAGGATGCAAAAACTCCTTACTAGCCTCAGTAAGAAACTGAGATGCCTCATAAAATCCTCCAAAGCTAGTTACGAAAATAAAATTGCCAAAGATTCCAAAGACAACCACAAAGCATTCTACAATTATGTCAAGAATCTAAATGGCAATGCTCAGATCTGCTCTGAGCTAAAACAGAATGGCATTAAATATACTGATCCGAAGGATATTGCCAATATCCTGGCAGATTGATTCAGTGCCAACTTCACCCCACTCTCACCCCCTAAATGGCCCATCTCAATACCAGAAGATTGCCAAATTCCAGTAATAATGGCCACACAGGTACAAAACGCACTCTCTAAAGCCAAGAATACAGCATCCATGGGACCAGATGACATCCCGGGCTGTGTACTACATGAACTACAATATGAACTGGCACCTCACCTAAGTGTCATGTTTAATCATAGCCTCACCTCAGGTTTCGTGCCCACTGAGTGGCGCAGAGCTATAGTTATCCCAATCCACAAGGGGGGATCCACCTTGGATCCCGGAAACTACCGTCCCATCAGTCTGACAAGCCTTATCTGCAAGGCCATGGAGCGTATTATCATGGAACTTATAAACAAAGACATTGGCAACCTTCAAACACTGGACCCCACCCAGTTTGGGTTTTTGAAGGGCCGATCTTGTCTCCTGAACCTTATTGACTTCTTTGAATCAGGCTCCAGAGCCATGGACAAGGGTAAGGTGGTCCACACAGCCTATCTAGACCTTGCCAAGGCCTTTGACACCATCCCCCACTCTGGAATCATAGATAAACTTACTAAGGTGGGCATTAATCCCTATGTCACCCAATGGGTTGCTAAATGGTTTACTGATAGAACCCACACTGTAAAAGTAGCCGACTCCAAATCCAGCTCCAGATAAGTGACAAGTGGAGTACCTCAGGGTTCAGTACTGGGGCCGCTCTTGTTTGGCATCTACTTCTCTGAAGTACAGGTCAACACTAAGGGACTGTGGCTAACAAAGTTTGCAGATGACTGCAAACTGGGAGCCATTATTGAATCCCCAAATGATGTGGATACTCTACAAAAGGGCCTTACAGAAACAGATGCTTGGTGCCAGAGCCATGGGCTCAAGCACAATACCAAGAAATGTATTGTTATCCCCTTTGGGAAAAAACATGTATCCATGAAATACCATATAGGTGGCAGTACACTAAACACAGAAAGTGTGATAAGAGACTTAGGGACACAGGTGGACAGTGGTCTCACCTTCGATAACCACATCGCCACAACAGTCAGGAAATCCTTCTATGTGGCACACCTCATCACGAAGGGCTTTTCATCCAGAAAAAAGGAGTTCATTGTCCCACTGTACTATTCCCTCATTAGACCCATTATAGAATACAATGCCCCATTTGGTGTGTTCCTCTCAAGACATCTGCAACAACTGGAAAGGCCTCAGAAATACCTCACTAAAAGAATCACAGGCCTAAAGCAGATGCCCTATGCTGACCGCCTTAAAAAACTCCAGCTATACTCTGTCGCATATCGTCTACTCAGAGGCGATCTCTGCTTAACATACAAGGCCATGTCAAACCCAGAGCTGTTGGACATGCTACACTTAAAGAAATCCCAATCCCTCAGAGCTACATGCTCCAGGGATCTAAACCTTGTCATCACAATAAACAAAACATGTTGGAGGGATAGGTTCCTGACCCAGAGACTCCCCAGACTCTGGAATAGATTGCCCATACAAGTCAAGCAGAGTGCCTCTTTGGACCTCTTCAAGAGGAACCTTGACGATTGGATGGGAGAAAGGAAATTCACCCCAGGGATCACGTCAGTCACCCTGCTAGACAGGGGCCCAGGAAAGTAAATAATGTGGGAAGAAATATTCAGGGAATTGTTATGGCTAGGCTTGTATAGGCCCTAGGGCTGATAGCCTAGTACTAACCTATGAACCTATGAACCTATGAACCCATATTGTCAACCAATGTACAGATATCCTACAGGAGCAGGTTACTAGCTGTAGGTGTAGAGCACAAATACCTGCATTGGAGTACAACCTACCTGAAATGGAGTCACACATGCAATATAGACACTTATACTGGGCATGTTCACACACTTAGAGAAGCGAAGGCCATGTCAGAAAACAAATTACAGAAGGGTCATACTGGGCATGCTCACACACTTAGAGAAATGAAGCCCATGTCTGGAAACAAGTGTGGACTATACACAGCAGTCAGTCACAGATGTCTGTGCAAACACTCCACATTACACACCAGTCATGCTCTGCAAACACACTGGATGAGAA
>NC_056733.1:737802643-737810143 GCF_019279795.1 Protopterus annectens | reverse complement strand
AAGAGGTCAGGATTGGCACATGTGATGATAACAATCTGTGTACATAACATGTGCCTGGCAATCCAGGTACACTTCCACATGTCACTATTCATGAATGTGGGATGTGTGCACATCCCAGACACCGTCCATGTCCTGGACTATAGAACACATACATGGCAAGCATTGCACAGCACTGGCCACACACAATAGTAACCCAGGTGACAGGATGGTGAATACAATACCCAACTGTGTGGGTCATTCCAGACACTACACACCTGATCCACACTGCAGACCATTGTCATGTGGCCTGATGCCAAGGTATACCCCAGACCCCTCACCTATCCTTGTAAAGCCCTCTGGCACTGACAACCACTACACACATGTGAAGCAATGCACATATGCACATCAGTACTGGCACCCTGTGTCCCTCTGTGTGGTGTATGATGGTTTCAACCACATTCACATTGGTACAACTCCCATTGGCATACTGAAGCATTCTGACTGATGTCAGACACCTTCACATGCCCTTTTCCCATAGAACAGCACAACAGCTGCTGTGGTGCATGTGATACCTGTGCAGAACTGTATTGTGGTACAATAACTAGGTAGAGAGTGTATTCCTGACCCTAGTAAGTGCGGCAATGTGTATGAGTCCCTTAGAGAGTGTTGCTGTGTTGATGCTGACACCAGTCAATGTGGACAGGCACGTGTGCTACACCTACTGTATCTGTACGATATCACTGTTGCAGATGTCACTCACCAGCACATATATTTTTGGACAGCTTACCAACATGTAAGCTATGTGGCACATGCAATAACTACATGCACATGTGATAGTAATGCATTGTCAGTCAGGGGTTTGAATCCCTGTAGTGGTAGGTGTGTTACACAAACATGCTTCGGTTTTACTCGGCCACACCTTCCCTGACATACTTTGTCTCTGTCTGTCCCTCCCACACCCTCTCTGGTAAATGTGGATATGTACACCTGCTTTGCTTGGGCAGCAGCTTGTGTTTTGTAAGTGATGGTCATGATCAGCTGATGGACTCTGAACCTATTGCAGTCCTCCTCTAGCTGATTGAATGTGAAACAGATGTGGTAATATTCCCATAGCCAATTACATGGAAACACACTACAATATCTAAGAACATCATGTTGGTGTTGGGCCGTGACATTCACTGTGAGCAGAACCTAGATCTGGTGTTTGGCAAAAAGCTTCACAGATGGTTTTGGGATTTACTTCCAACAATATACACTGTGGAAAAAGGCCAACAGAGATGAGGAGATGTGCCAGGCATGCCTACAGAATGTAAGTGTTGCTGTTCTTAATTTAGAGTAATGTTGGTTTAACAGGGTATGTGTGGTTATGGCTAGTCTGCCTGTTTTAAAATCTGTCCTGACAGTGCAATGTTTCTGAGGAAATCCCAATCTGTAGGGTCATCTGCAGACTAGTTAGTGTGTTGAACCTTTTGTTCCTTGTGTTACTTGCAGAACACCTGTCTGAGAATGGCAGAAGCATAGTGTGAGGATTGCAGTCAATACATGGTGACAGCCATGAGAGTTACTGACTTCATATCCCTGATTGGACATACTTCACAAAACACAGTGGTATGACAGCAAATGTCTGAGGTTACCACAGCACCATGCCAATATTGTGCCAGTGTTCATAGCACTACTCACACGTCTGTCACCCTTTCTACATATGTCATGCAGGATATGTGCATTTGTTCCCCTTGCTCAGCAACTGCTCTAAATCTGGTGTCTTCTGGTAATGGGAATATCTATGCATGCTGTTATAAGCAATCCTGACAGCTGCTGACTATTACTGGCCCTTATCTATTGTAAAATGGTAAAACCATAGCCCATATGGGAATGCCGATGTCAGTCGACCCACCTGTCCAACCTCAGCTGGCCATGGCATCAGGCACCCGCAAGTCTGGGTCCCAGCCTGGGACCTCCTCCTCCACTGTGCCTGCATGATCTTTAGGTGGAACTACTGCAAGTGATGGTGCTTGCCCCCCCCCGGGAGTGGAGGAGGAAAGGAACCTGTCACCCGCCATCAGGTCCAGGCCATAGTGTGTAGGGAGCTCGGCAAGGAGTTTCAAGATCACTTACGCCAGCTTGAGGGCCGCATGGTGCAATCAGAGGGTAAGCCAGCACCTCCTACCCAGCCCCCAACACAGCCACCTTTGGGGCCGTGAAGGTGCAGTGGTGACTGCACATGGGTGGGGACCTCAGTCCCACTGTTTCCATTTGGGGGCTCATGGGCTTGCAACTTCAAAACACCCCTCTCCATCCAAGGTGTCCCCCCACATGTGTCATATTCCACCCCTGTATGCTGTCTTGTCTGTCTTGTCTCTCATCCTACTGAACCTATCCTCCCCAAGCATACCTACTCTACTTCCCCAACATCTCACTCTCACCTTAAAAAAAAAGGGCAATCTGTTTCAAAAAACAAAACCTCGCCCCATACATAGCTGTCCATTTTGCACATGTGTCCACCGGACACATGTAATGTGGTCTAATTGGCATCACAACATATTATTGTTGCCCTCACCCCTCTCTCAGGGGTTTCAGTGTCCATATCTACCTCCAAATTCAGTGCATATGCACAGCTGTTACTGTAGAAGAAATGGGCAGCTATGGACCTTCCCTACACCCTTCCTGCACAACCCTGGCTATTTTCCCTACTGTCTTTCCCTCTTTGTGCCCCTTTTTTCACCACTTTTCTATCAACCCCTTTTTCTTTTCTTTTACAGAAATTAGCATGGGGGTAAGTGAGAGTAAGCACTTTTAAGCAGCAGTAAGCATGTTGAAGCCTGTTTGCGTGGGGGTAAGCAATGCCTATACAGGTTAAGCAATTCAGGAGCTAACTGAGTATAAGAAACAGTAACCGGAACTTAGCAGTGCTTACCATCGCAAACCCGCGCAAACTTGCTTACAACTGCTTTAAAGTGCCTTAACCACTCTGTATCCAACGGCCCTTGTTCTGCCTAGCAACAAAATAAAAAGCCTCTGCTGGGCTTGAACCAAGGACCCTGCACACCACTATGCCATGTTTTTACAAACATATCATTGAGCACAGTCATTCAACAGTACAGAGAATGCATTTCAACATGTAGATGTATGTGTGTGTGTGTGTGTGTGTGTGTGTGTGTGTGTGTGTGTGTGTATATATATATATATATATATATATATATATATATATATATATATATATATATATATTATATATATATATAAATATCCAAATGGATATAACATATCTATATATGTAGATATAGATCCATATGTGTACATATATACAGCAATATATATATATATATATATATATATATATATATATATTTATATATATATATATATATATATATATATATATATATATATATGTAAGCAGATCTATATATATATATATATATATATATATATATATATATATATATATATATATATGTATATATATATATCAAGGTACCTGCGGTGGTGGTGCTGCAGTAGCATTGTCCCCTCACAGTAAGACGCTGTCCGGTTCAATTCTCAGCTAGAGCGTCTTCTGCGTGGAGACATGCGTGAATGGGCGTACCTTCATTGAAGGTTGTGCGTCAGGGCTGGTAACTTGGCACGTAAAAATCAACTACCAATCATTAGCAGACCGGAGTTCCGCTGTGGCGACCTCTAACCGGGAAAAGCCGAAAGACACAACAACAACAGCTGTAGATAAATTGGGAACATAGCAAAAACTTATATGTCCACATGTACCATTAATGGGGTTGACAGGCACAAACAACATACATTTTGCATGAATAGGTATTCCCCCCCCCACAGTCAAACACGTCTGCCCTGCACAACACTATCAACTGCTGCAGATCCCATAATCAGGACCTTACACAACAAGGGCACAAGATGTTAACAGTACTCCATCGCACCTGTACAATGTTAGGCTGATATCAGTAACATATCATGCAGTACAGTCAGGCTCATAATGACTCCCAGTTTGTAGTCATCTGTTAACTTTGTTAGCCAGAGTCCCGTACTGTTGGCCTGTACTTCAGAGATGTAGATGCTAAACAACAGTGGTCCCAGGACTGAACCCTGAGGTACTCCACATGTCACTTTTCTGGAGTTGGATTTGGAGTCAGTTACTTCTACAGTTTGGGTTCTGTCAATAAGCCATGTGGCAAACCATTGAGTGGCATAGAGATTTTTGTCCGGCTTAGTACATTAATCTATGTTTCCAGACTGGGGCATGGTGTTGAAGGGCTTGGCGAGGTCCACATAGGCTGTGTGAACCACCTTACCCTCTTCAACAGCTCTGCAGACTGATTCAAAGCAGTCAGTCAGTTTCAAGAGACAAGATTGGTCCTCCGTGAGCCCAATCTGTGTGGGGTCCAGTGTTTGAGGGTTGCCAATGTCTGCATTCATAAATTCAATGTTAATGCATTCTGTGGCTTTGCAGATCAGGCTTGTCAGACTGCTTTGATAGTAGTTCCCAGGATCCAAGGGGATCCCCCCTTGTGGAGTGGGATAACTGCAGCTGTGTGCCACTCAGTGGGCACCAGGCCTGATGTCAGGCTATGATTACACATGATAGTTAGGTGAGTTGCCCCATTAGAATGGGTCCATCTAACCCTGGCACACCTTGGTCAATAATGTCATACTCATAATCCCCCCTTCCTCCTCCACAGCAATAATCCTTCCTACAGGTTCCAGCCGAATCTAACCACACCACTACACATTGCCCACTCTCCACTTCTCGGGATCCATCACG
The DNA here is from genome assembly GCF_019279795.1 of Protopterus annectens. Lineage (NCBI taxonomy): Eukaryota > Metazoa > Chordata > Ceratodontiformes > Protopteridae > Protopterus > Protopterus annectens. Next base: position 737,805,393 of record NC_056733.1, on the reverse strand, counting down.
TACGTTGTTGCGACCCAAGGATGATCAGGCATTCCCAAGCTTGTAGTCCATGAACATATGTGCCCTGCCATCTGTGTATTTGGTACAGAAAGGCCAAAAATCTTATTCAGTTTTTGGCCTGTCCCATGCGGGACAAACCTGTCTTTGTTTCTAGATTAGACTTAGTGGGACCACAGAGTTTCCCCCACTGGTTGTATCTTGCCTGTGGTTTGGGAAGCAGTGGTTTGTTTACTTTGTTTGTGTGTTTGTTTGTATGTTTCACCTGTTTGGCTAGGGGGGATATCGGTACATATAACACGTATGTTGATTGAGCCCCCTCACCCCCATTGGTGGTGCCTGTGGTCATATATATCATTTTTATGTGCTGTATAACATCATAGATATATATCTGTGTATACACACACACACACAAACACACACACACACACACACACACACATATATATATATATGTATATATATATATATATATATATATATATATATATATATATATATATATATATATATATATATGAGTCTACCTGATAACACCGACATGTGAAAACACCGACAACGCAATCACTAACACCACAAAACCGAAAGTTCAAAAACACGAAACTTCACATGCCCAACAAACCACAATCCCAACAATCAGTAAACAAAACAAATCCCCTGTCCAAAAAGCACACACACAACACAAGCACACCAAAAACATTACAAACCTACACTAAACCTTACATCCACAACTATCTATGCACTAACCTTAACCAAAACTCTAACCCTAAGGTCCGCCACTATCGCACACTCACCTAAACCCGAGCCCTAACCCTAACTCACTTAACCCACCCCTAACCCTACAGTCTGTCACTATCGCACACTCACCTGACCCGTACCCTAACCCTAACTCACTTAATCTGCCCCTAACCCTAACCACACACTTACCTTAATATGTCGGCATTCTTAGCGTCGGGATTTTCAACTGTTGATCATCTCTGTTGTCGATCTTCCGGTGTCGGTGTTCTCGTCGTTGGCGTTTTGCTGTTTTGGAGTTATCAGGTAGACCTATATATATATATATATATATATATATATATATATATACATATATATATATATATATATATATATATATATATATATATATATGCATACATATATATATATATATATATATATATATATATATATATATATATATGTATACATATATATATATATATATATATATATATATATGCATACATATATATATATATATATCTATTGCTGTATATATATCTGACGACATATAGATGTATGAATGTCTGCATATGTATATATCTATATGTAGTTTTATATATATATATATGTGTGTGTGTGTGTGTGTGTGTGTGTGTGTGTGTGTGTGTGTGTGTGTGTGTGTGTGTGTGCGCGTGTGTGTGTGTGTGTGTGTATACATATATATATATATATATATATATATATACATACATGTGTAATACAGAGAGGAAGAGGCATATATCTATTTAGTTTTATACATATATATATATATATATATATATATATATATATATATACATATACACACACACACACACACACACACACACACACACACACACACACACACACACACACACACACACACACATACATCTACATGTTGAAATGCATTCTCTGTACTGTTGAATGACTGTGCTCGATGATATGTTTGTGAAAACAGCATCGTTTTGTATGTCTGCCATGGCATAGTGGTAAATCTCCTTAGCTATGGTGTGCTGGGTCCTGGGTTCAAGTTTAGCAGAAACTGTTTATTTTGTTGCTGAGCAGAACAAGGGCCATTGGGTACAGAGTGATTAAGGCACTTTAAAGCAGTTCTAAGTGGGTGTGCGTGGGTTTGCGCAGAGCTAAGCAATGCTAAACTCCAGTTATAGTTTCTTACTCTCATTTAGCTTCCACTTTACTTAATCTGAGTAGACAATGCTTACCCCCGCGCAAACACACTTAAACATGCTTATTAGTGATTATATATGCTTACTACTGCTTATTTGTGGTTAAACCTGCTTACTAGTGCCTTATTCATTATGACAATGATATTTGTCATGTGCATTTAATACAGTAATCCAGTTCACATTTAAATGTTATTTAGTAGGTTTTACAGCAAAAAAAATTTTCTTATACAGATTTCACATGAATAATGGAATGTGCTGCAGTGGAACTCAATCCAGGAAAGCTTGCTCGTTAGGCAGATGCTCTGCCCACTACACTATTGCTGTGGTGCTTCATTTGTATATATCTTCCTTGTTATCCTCTTCAGCCTTTTAAGCTGCTTTAACCATAGCTAAGCGATGAGCACACCTGCACACCTACGGCTAGCTGTACTCAGATTCTTATAAAAAAATAAAAGTGTTTCTTCTTTTGATTTTTATGTCCTGTTGCAGTTGTACACATGGGGGACTGTTGGTGGGGATATGTGGACACCTATGAGTGGTCTCACTCATTTATTTACATTTTGTGCTGTTCTACATTGCAGGGGCATGTTTATTCTGAGCGCTCTGCTCTCAGATACGACCCCTGCACTCGTACACGCTCCATGTAAGCCTAGGAAGTCGGGCAGCGTGCCTTCATTAATATGCATGGCACACTGCCGTCCTCCTCCTAAACGGGCTCTTCCGTGCAGGACTCAGCTAGTCCTGCACAGATGGATAGTGAATCTGGGGGTAAGTTAAATTTATTATTATCACCTGTTACATTTATTTCCTGTGTTGTACCCATACCCAACAAGGATA
>NC_056733.1:737757046-737802143 GCF_019279795.1 Protopterus annectens | reverse complement strand
TGTATATGAATCCTAGGAATGTTGATTGGGTCCACATTGTACATTCCCTGTGGTAGCCAGACTGTACTGCATGATATGTTACCGATACCAGCCTGACATCATACAGCTGGGATGGAGTACTGTTAACATCTTGTGGCCATGCTGTGTCAGGTCCTGGGTATGGGATTTGTGTTCCTTTGTTAGTGTAGGGAGCAATGCTTTTGAGACCATTCACAGGCGCTACAACCTCCATTGGCCTACTTTGTCAAGTCTGCTGATGTCATCCACTGTGAAATGCACCCTTGGGGAATGAGTACCCCAGTAATCTCCATAGCCTGTACTATAACTGCGTAATGCTGTAGTGTGATAAACTAGTTCGGTAGGAGTTCTAGTCCCAGACATGACAAGTGTGGATGTTTGTGTGCATTTATTTATCAGTGTTAGGAGCAATGCTTTTGAGACCATTCATAGACACTACAACCTCCATTGGCCTACTTTGTCAAGTCTGCTGATGTCATCCACTGTGAAATGCACCCTTGGGGAAGGAATACTTCAGTAGTCTCCGTAGCGTGTGCTGTAACTGTGTAATGCTGTAGTATGATAAACTAGTTAGGTAGGAGTTCTAGTCTCAGACATGGCAAGTGTGGATGTTTGTATTTGTTCCTTTATCAGTGTAGGGAGCAATGCTTTTCAGACCATTCACAGGCACTATAACCTCCATTGGCCTGCTTTGTCAAGTCTGCATATGTCATCCACTGTGAAATACACCCTTGGGGAAGTAGTACCCCAGTAATCTCTGTAGCATGTGCTGCTACTGCGTAGTGTGATAAACCTGTTAGGGAGGAGTTCTAATCCCAGTCATGGCAAGTGTGTGTTTGTAATTCATATCCTGTGTGGAGGTGGCTGTGTGTGTGTAACAACTGGTCTCATTAACGAGTGGGTTTTGTAATTTTACTATATGGCGGCCATATTATATGTCACAATGTCCACCTTACAAGGATAATAGATGTCAATCAGCTGATGCTGGGGTGCCAATCCATGCCCCTTAATGTGATACAAGGCCTGGTGAACAAAGTAAGCAACCCTAGTATTACCCAGAATACACTCTCAACCTGTGTCTCATATACAAACACACTTGCCTAGACAACTACCACTATGTTGGTAGTACCCAGCATACTATTCACAGATAGCAAGCATGGTGTGATTGCAGTGGGCTACAGAGGGCATGGCACCCCATCCATCAGTACAATAGACACATAATTGAAGACAGTGCACCTTCACCATGTTCCCCAATGGATGCCTATAACATCTGTGGTGCCATCAAATGTGATCCACAAAGGACATACCATGCCTTACACACATGACCTGCATGGACAGATGCCTCTGACACCAGGGAATACCTGTAGCATGCTATCAATGTAGGTGCAGGGTCAACCTGCTGTCCATTAGCAGGTCCTGCCACAATAGGTCAGGATTGGCACATGTGATGATAATCTGTGTACATAACATGGACCTGGCAATCCAGGTACACTTCCACATGTCACTGTACATGAATGTGGGATGTGTGCACATCCCAGACACCATCCATGTCATGGACTATAGAACACATACATGGCAAGCATTTTACAGCACTGGCCACACACAATAGTAACCCAGGTGACTGGATGGTGAATACAATACCCACCTGTGTGGGTCATTCCAGACACTACACACATGAGCCACACTGCAGACCATTGTCATGTGGCCTGATGCCAAGGTATACCCCTCTCCTAGCCTTGTACAGCCTTCTGGCACAGCCAGCCACTACACACCCATGAAGCAATGCACACATGCATGTCAGTACTGGCACCCTGTGTCTGTGTGTGTGGTGTATGATGCTTCCAACCACATTCACACATGGTACAACTCCCATTGGCATACTGAAGCATTCTGACTGATGTCAGACACCTTCACATGTCCTTTGCCCATAGAACCTCACAATAGCTCCTGTGGTGCATGTGATACCTGTGCATTACTGTATTGTGGTAAACTAACTAGGTAGGAAGTGCATTCCTGACCCTGGCAAGTGTGGCAATGTGTATGAGTCCCTTAGAGAGTGTGGCTGTGTTGACGCTGACACCTGTTCATGTAGACAGGCATGTGTGCTGCACCTACTGTATCTGTACGATATCAGTTTTGCAGATGTCACTCACCAGCATATATATGTTTGGAGAGCTCACCAACATGGAAGCTATGTGGTGCATGCAATAACTGCATGCGCATGTGATAGTAATGCATTGTCAATCAGGGGTTTGAAACCCTGTACTGGTAGGTGTGTCACACATACATGCTTAGGTTTTACTCTCCAACCTTTTCCCTGACATACTTTGTCTCTGTCTGTCCCTCCCACACCCTCCCTAGTGGATGTGGAGATGAACACCTGCTTTGCTTAGGCAGCAGCTTGTGTTTTGTAAGTGATGGTCATGATAAGCTGATGGCCTCTGCACCAATTGCAGTCCTCCTCTAGCTGATTGAGTGTGAAACAGCTGTGGTAACATTCCCCATAGCCAATTGCATGGAAACACACTACAATATCTAGGAACATCATGTTGGTGTTGGCCAGTGACATTCACTGTGAGTGGAACCTGGATCTGGTGTTTGACAAATATCATCACAGATGGTTTTGAGATTTACCTCAAACATCATACACTGAGGAAAAAGGCCAACAGACAGGAAGGGGATGTGCCAGACATGACTACAGAATGTAAGTGTTGCTATTCTTCATTTAGAGTAATGTCAGTTTCACATGGTGTGTGTGGTTATGGCTAGTCTGCATGTTTTAATAACTGTCATGACAGTGCGATGTTTGTGAGGAAACCCCCATATGTAGAGTCATCTGCAGACTGGTTAGTGTGTGGAACCTTTTGTTCCTTGTGTTACTCACAGAACACCTATCTGAGAACTGCAGAAGCATAGTGTGAGGATTGCAGTCAGTACATGGTGACAGCCATGAGAGTTACTGACTTCATATCCCTGATTGAACATACTTCACAAAAAGCAGCGGTATGACCTTAAATGTCTGAGGTTATCACAGCACGATGCCAATATTGTGCCAGTGTTCATAGCACTAGTCACAAGTCTGTCACCCTTTGTACATATGTTATGCAGTATATGTGCATGTGTTCCCCTTGTTCTGCAACTGGTCTAAATCTGGTGTCTTGTGGTAATGGGAATATCTATGCATGCTGTTATAAGTAATCCTGAATGCTGTTGACTATTACTAACCCATATCTGTCGTAAAACGAAAACACCATAACCTGTATGGGAATGCTGATCACAGTCAACCCACCTGTCCCACCTCAGCTGGCCATGGCACCAGGCACCAGCAAGTCTGGGTCCCAGCCTGGGACCTCCTCGTCCATTGTCCCTGCACAACCTTTGGGTGGAACTGCTGCAGGGGATGGTGCTCATCCTCTGGGAGCAGGGGAGGAAAGGAACCTGTCACCCACCATCAGGTCCAGGCCATGGTGCATAGGGAGCTTGGCAAGGAGTTTCAAGATCACCTCCACCAGCTTGAGGGCCGCATGGTGCAATTAGAGGGTAAGCCTGCCCCTCCTACCCAGCCCCCAGCACAGCCATCTTTGGGGCCGTGAAGGTGCAGTAGTGACTGCCCATGGGTGGGAACCTCAGTCCCACTGTTTCCATTTGGGGGCTCATGGGCTTGTGACTTCCAAACACCCCTCCTTGTCCAAGGTGTCCCCCCCACATGTGTCATATACCGGCCCTGTATGCTGTCTTGCCTGTCTTGTCTGTCATCCTACCCAACCTGTCCTCCCCAAGCATACCTACTCTCCTTCCCCAACATCCCACTCTCACCTTAAAGAAAACAATAAAAGGGCAATCTGTTCCCAAAACTAAATCTCGCCCCATACATAGCTGTCCACTTCGCACATATGTCCACTGGACACATGTAATGTGGTCTAATTGGCATCACAACATATTATCATTGTCCTCACCCTCTCTCAGGGGTTTGAGTGTCCAAATCTACCTCCAAATTCAGTGTATATGCACAGCTGTTGCTGTAGAAGAAATGGGCAGCTATGGACCTTCCCTACACCTTTCCTGCACATCCCTAGCTATTTTCCCTACTGTATTTCCCTCTTTGTGCCCCTTTTTCACCACTTTCCTATCAACCCTTTTTTCTTTTCTTTTAAAGAAATTAGCATGGGGGTAAGTGGGAGTAAGCACCTTTAAGCAGCAGTAAGTGGGGTTAAGCCTGTTTGTGTGGTGGTAAGTAATGCCTACACAGGTTAAGCAATTTAGAAGCTAACTGGGTGTTATAAACAGCAACTAGAAGTTGGCAGTGCTTACCGTCATGCAAACCTGCTTACAACTGCTTAAAACTGCCTTAATCACTCTGCACCTAATGACCCTTGTTCTGCCCAGCAACAAAATAAACAGCCTCTGCAAGGCTTGAACCCAGGAGCCTGCACACCATAGTCAATGTGATTTCCCACTTAGCCAAACCCCACTAGTTATTGATATGCATATTTCGACCTTGTTATGACCTTATCAGCACAGCACAAGTAGAGTGTTTGGCTAAGCATTAGAAACACAGGGCTGCTTGTGCTGTGCTGATGAGGTCATAACAAGGCTGAAATATGCATATCCATAGCTAGTGGGGTTTGGCTTTATTGGCCTGAAATTGTCCATTAAAACAATGAAACAATTCATGGGCATTCAGAATCGCCAATTAGTTGAAACATCTGATGTTCATAAGAATCATTTGCATCTATCCCATTTGCCTCTGATACAAAAGGTTTAGGAGGTCACTCAGTGGAATTTATAGCTTTGCTGGAGTTTTCATTTTGTTTTTACTGATTAGTTTTTCAGTGACTTTCTCACTCATTGTTTTATTTAAGCCCGTAGGAATCAAAGTATCAAGCTTAAGAATAAAAATTGTTTCTTTAAAAAGCAGTTTGTTTTTTAAGGCAACATCATCTCTTTCAATAACCTGTTCTAAAATACATGCTTTTAAATCAGCAAACACCCCCCATGAATCAAATTAAAATGCATAGCTACTGCATTCTCTAAGTTTTTATTTTTAATATCGCTAATATGCTCCTGCAGTCTCAATTTAAAAGCTCTTTTGGTTTCACCTGCATAAAAGAGACTGCATGAGCAAGAAATTGCATATATTACCCCTCTTGTAGTACATGAATAAAATGCTGAGGGACAAAACTTAACACCATGAATTTTATCAAAAAATCTCAGCACATATTTGCATATGGAGCATTTATCACAAGGACTAGTGCCACATATGTCTCTAGCTCTACCTATATTAACAGTTGGGGGGGGGTCATACAAATTATGTACTGTCATGTCCATAACCCTTCTACCTTTCCTATATGATATAAGGGGTATTTATACACATTTTAACACCATTTCTACCTTTGAGAAGAAAAGTCCAATAATACTTAATAATATTCAGCACTTCAGAACTAAAAACATTATAACTAGCAACTAAGTATATTTTCCTGTCACTTCTATTAACTACTTCATTTAGCTTAGAATTAACATTTATATTACTTCTTTCACACTCATTTCCATATGGTGTAAATAACTTCCTTAAAGACTGTATTATTAAATTTTCACTACAGCCTCTTTGTTTAAAAACAATACATGTGGAAATGATTTCATTCTATAATACTTCAGGGTTACTACATAACCTACTGACCTTCAATAATTCATTATATGCTAAAGCATAAAGCACATGAGAGGGATGACAACTTTTACTATCAAGAAAATGTGCAATATCATCACGCTTTGTTAGAGATTTGGACAACAATCGTTTTGGCCTAAGATCTGATGGTTTACAAACAGGAAACATTGTTATTTTCCTGGATTTGGTGTTAGACATCAGTACAAATAAGGTAAATACCAAAATTCAGAGGAAGTTTGATGGTACTGCACATTTTCTTGATAGTAAGTTGTCGTTCCTCTCATGTACTTTGTGCTTTTCTTCTCAAAGGTAGAAATTGTGTTAAAAATGTGTATAAATACGCCCTTATATCATGTAAGAAATGGTTAGGGACATGGTAGTACATAATTTGTATGACCTCCCCCAGTGTTAATATAGGTAGTGCTAGAGACATATGTGGCACTAGTCCTTGTGGTAAGTGCCCCATATGCAAATATGTGCTGAGATATTTTGATAAAATTAATGGGGTTGTTTTGTCCCTCAGCATTTTATTCATGTACTACAAGAGGGGTAATATATGCAATTTCATGCTCATGCATTCTCTTTTATACAGGTGAAACCAAAAGAGCTTTTAAATTGAGACTGCAGGAGCATATTAGAGATATTAAAATAAAAATTTGAGAATCCAGTAGCTATGCATTTTAACTTAATTCATGGGGGTGTTTGCTGATTTAAAAGCATGTATTTTAGAACAGGTTATTGAAAGAGATGATGTTGCTTAAAAAACAAACTGCTTTTTAAACAAACAATTTTTATTCTTAATTTTGATAATTTGATTCCTATGGGCTTAAACAAGGAAGAGTGGTGCAGCAGTAGCATTGACACCGCACAGCAAAAGGTTCACTAGTTTGATTCTCAGCTGGGGTGCTCTCTGTGTTGAGTCTGTATGTCCTTCCTGCATTTGAGTAGGTTTCCTCCCATGTTAGAAAGACATATGTCTGGAGTATTTCTTCCCAGGTTTCCGCTGAAAATTGGCTTCATTCCAAGTTGGATTTTCCTGGTTAACAAATGTTAAATAATTGGAAAGCCCTTTTGTGAATTATTTAACTTTGATTGGTTAATTGCTTGATTATTTTGGTTGATTTATGTATTTAAGAAGTTTTTTTTTTATTCTGTGTATTGACTCCAAGAAGGCTGTTTTGCTGATGCGCTAGAGTGATTTATATTAAATTATTTTTTCTTGAGTGTGCAATTCGTTCATTGGCCGAGTGTTTTTTTTTATTCTTCCTCGTGTTTTTTTGTGTTTTTATGTGATACATTTTTCTCTACTCTTCTGTGTTGTATCTCTTTGATTAGCATTCAAAATCCTTACATTAAATAGATGCTAAGAAACTTTTAGCTATTCAGATCTTGTGGCTGTCACTCTATCCTCCTATTACATCTTAATATTTCACTTCTTTTCCTGCAGAGATGTTGTGTTCTTTGTCCCTAATCTGTCAAAATCATTTACAACTGTCCTGTATCTTATTAAATCCTATAATTTCTTTCATCCCCCAAGACGTCAACAAGTACAGTGTTTCTTTTGTCTACTACTCTTTCTGTGAAGAAATCTGTTCTCACATTTTTTCAGAATTACCCTTCCCCCAAATTCAGCCTATATCTGTCCTGCAGTTTTGGTGTCCACTTTCAATGAAAATACTGTTTTTGCGTTCCCTGTCTACTCTACTTGTATGTTTCTGTTAAAATTAATGGTGGGTGAATCTCTTATGACTATATCTCCACAAAGATCTTAGGGAAAATTTTAAAAGTCTCTTCAAAGATTGTTCGCATTAATCTTTATTAAACAACCAAGGTTCACTGGAGTTTGTATCTAGCTTGAACAGCAAAGCAGTTCAACTGGTTGTGCAACTGCATCTTTGAAGAACCTTTATCCTCCATTACACAGAGGTAAATGTATTAAAATGACTGTGATTGACCAATGTCATGCTGCTTGACCATACCAGCCCTCCGTCATGTCCTTGCTTGGTACAGCTGCTCAAGGCCTAATGCATCCCAGCCAAGCATTACCTCTTCTTGCTTTTTAATAAGATTCCTGATTATCAGTATTCCTTGCATTCTGGTTGCTGTCTGGGGTAGCCAAATAATAGACTGAAGCCTTCCTATACCCCTTGAATTGCACATCTAACGGCCATCTCTTATTACATTGCCTAAAGGCTGCTTTTGTATTCCAGTTTTGGAGTTTCCTGAGTGCGACTGATTGTTCCAGTAGTGAGTGAGTGTGACTGCACTAGCTTTATTTAGGAGGGGCTGGTGTAACAAGGAACGTATTCTAGTAAGCTGTTCTTTGTTGATTCAATGGTGATGGAGATCATTTGGACAGTAACATACAACCAGCCTCACCATGATGCAGTCTCCAGCCTCACCATGATGCAGTCTCCAGCCTCACCATGATGCAGTCTCCAGCCTCACCATGATGCAGTCTCCAGCCTCACAGGATGTAGCTCATCTCACCCTGATGCACCATCCAGCACCATGATGATGCAGTCAGTCACTCACCTCCAGCCTAGCAGTCTCCTCACCGTGATGCCTCACCCAGCCTCACCGTGATGCAGTGCAGTCTCCTCACCATGATTCAGCTCCCTCCCACCTCCACTGCCTGCAGTCTCAGCCTCACGTGATCAAATTCTCCCCTCACACCATGCGTCTCCTCTCCTCACACCGTGATGCAGTCTCCAGCCTCACCGTGATGCAGTCTCCCGCCTCACCATGATGCAATCACCAGCCTCACCATGATGCAGTCTCTGTCCATTCACTTTCTTGTGTTGTGAAGTGATTCCCCAAGGATGTACAGTCCATCAATGACTACTGCATGTCTGCAGACCAGGTGCACCCCAACATTTACAGCACTGTCTCTTTTGCTGACAGATTTGAATGTTTTCAGAGGATGTAAACGTGGCTGATTTGACAGTTTTGTAAGACTGTGAAGCTATTCATGACATCCACAGTCATGATCCTGTTCAGCCTCATCTTCACTTCTTTTCTGCCGTCTTGCTTCTTTTATAAAATATATCAGAAATATTTGTGCAGTATAAGTACAGGAGTCCACAACTACATTTAATCTCTGTATTTTAATGAGAAACAATAGAATGTACAATAGAATCTATTTCTGCTATAAACTCATGCATAGGTTCATAAGTAGTTTCTAGGGATGCAGTCAAGGAGACCATTAGAGAACTTAGCCCACTTTCCCAGTTGCCCTAGAGCACTGTGTGGTTAAAGCAGGCAAATAGAGGCTAATAGGATTAAACCCTAAACTTCAGGATGCAGCTTGTTAACAGCTCATAGCCATTGTCCTCAGGACTAACTGCCAGAAATAAACACTTAGGTTCAAGTTCTTCATAACTGTTCATAACCTGAATGCAGTCTACAGAGTGGCTGAAAAAAAATAAGAAACCCAACAGCCTTGTATAAAATAATGTGTAGTGTTGTCACTTTCTCCAACAGGTAATATTTGTCAAATACCGCTGTTATGCAGGTACTTGACTTCCTCATACATTGAACTGTATGTCCATATTTTAGTGTATTCTAATCCTTAGAAACTGTGCATCCATTACTTCTAAGCTTGTATAGAAATTGCACTGTTATAATAACCCCAAATTAATATATATGTGACATTAGTTCCTTTGCACAACATATAAATGCACAGGTGACAAATGTGCTTTAGGAGAACTACTGTGGCATATTAGAGCTCAAATAAAGCTACAGCAAGTATTTGGGGTTTACCTTGTCCTACGAATATGCTGTTAGATTAAGTGGCGACTCGTCTTATTGAACTGCAGGACTGCAGCCCCCCCCAGCTGAAAACCAAAAATTAAAAACTCGAATCCTGACTGCTGTTTAACTAGTCCAGATTCGGATGAAGGCAGCAGACTTACAGATCCCCCAGAAATCTATGCGGTTACAGCCGCATAGACTGGAAGGGGATTAGACTGCAAGGTATGCAGTCTCAGAACATATGCATGCTCAGCATTCCAGCACATAATGGAAACAGAACTACTTTGAGGCTGAGGCTTAAAGGACTGCAGAAACCGAACTACTTTGAGGCTTAACTGACTGCTTTTATTTTTATGGATGCGGACTGGTTTTGCTTATGGAGGAAACTACTGGCTGCTGAAGAGTTTTGCAGGTACTGGTGTGTGTGTGTGTGTGTATATCTGTATGTCTGTGTGTGGAAAATGCCTCAATTAACTCTAAATGGTGGTTAGAAAGAAATGCAGGTTCAAAGCCTCAACCTTGGATGCAGGTAGCAAGAACCTGAATTCCCTATCCACCACCAGTTGTGAAAAGCATTCAGATTTTTGCCTCATAGTTTTGTTCTATTCCTCATAAAATCTGTGGTTTCCTGAATTTTCAGACATTTGAATTTCAGACTTCATATTCTTCAGAAAGTACATGGTAACACAAAACATTTTATTCTAGCAATTTTCTAAGTTTATAAGATCAATATTTGAAAATTGTCCCTGTTTTTGGGTCTGTATTCCCCCATTATTGGCTTTGTCCAGTATTTTTGTGCTAAGAGGTTGAGAGCTATGTTGAGAACTGAATTCACTAAATGATAGCCATTTAAGTTTCAGGCTTCCTATCTCTCAAGAAACAGCTGATTTGGCATAGTGGTATGTTGTTCTGACTGACTGTAGTGCACAGGGCCCTGGCTTCAAGACTTGGCAGTGAAAGGCATGGCAGTAGCACAGCATTTTATTCAAGCAACTTTCCAAGGATATACAAGCAATGTTTAAAATTTGTCCCTGGTTTTTGGGATTTTGTCTCCCCACCAATAAATTTTGGCTTTTTCCAGATTTCTTGTGCTCATGCTGCAAAGTTGAGAGATGCAGTTGGGTGTTGAGTGGATTTTACAAGTAGCTTAGAGCTTCAGGGGAAAATAAGTTTAGTGCTGCTTATGCTGAGTCTACTTTCCTTGTTAATAGCACAACAGCTAGTGTACTTGTTTTGATGCATAATGCTGTGGGTTCTACTCCTATCTGTAACTAATGAAGAGGTTCATTAGTTAAAGATCTCGTTAATGTGGAATTATTTAGATTTTTTTTCTTCTGCAGAGATTGTGCATATTTACTGATACTGGTGGATTGTAGAAGTTTGAGTAGACTTTTATGATGAAAATGTTCTGAATTGGGCAGTTTTGTCATTATTGGTGCATGCATTTTGTTTCATTGTTTACTGGAAAAATGTTCAAAACAAATTTAAAATGGCCTCTAATGACTGTACTGTATTATACAAGGGATATAATTTAATATAATCAAGAAGGTGTATCAAAGAACACATGTATTGTTCGTGTGCAAGGGGACTATGATTTGAAAACAGCCCAAAGTTAATCATTATCTGCCACTGGCCAGTTGTATTTTCTTTGAATGAGGGTTTCAATGCTGTTTCAATGAATGTGAGTTTCAAGGGCAGAGAAGGTTATTAATGCTAAGTCTATTTTCATTGCGAGACTGCATTGCTTTGTTTAACAGATGTCGATTAGTGTTTGTGCTGTAAAATGTAAAATAAAACTTTTAAATGAAATCCAAATCATCGTAGAGGTAAAGCAGTATGCACATTACAGTGTTCATGGTAAATGGGGTGAAATAGCCAAGTAATGGGACATTGGAAAGGCTGCAGGGGGGAAGCCCCATTCGACTATGATTTTGTGAGGGGGAAGGGCGGCAAACTCAATGACAGCCCTGACTGAACTACCTCTCAACTGTCCAAATTTTCACAGAATGAGTAGATTTTTGTTCCTCATAAAATTTGTGGTTTTCTGGCAAATCATTTAGGAATGAAGTCACTAAATAATGACAGACATTGAGTTTCAGACTTCATACCCTTCATAAAAATGCCTGCTAAAGCAAGACCTGTTATTCTATCAACTGTCTAAGTTTATGCAACAACAATTTTTAGTACTGTCTGTATGTTCCCCCAATATATTTGGCCTTGTCCAGATTTCCTGCATTAAGAGGTTGAGAGGTATGTGCAAATAAATCACTTTATAGAATTAGGTATATCCAAACCTCTCAACTATCCCCGACTTTGGCTCAAAATGTTGCTCTCCCCCTAATAATCCCTCCGCAAAAATGGCAATTTTGGAAGAAAATGTGGAGGGTTTACAATTAAGAAATACTTGTAATGATAAGAGTTATAGATTACTTTTATTTCAGAAATGTATGTAGATTCTCTTATTTTGTCAGCTGCTCAACTTAACAGTAGTAGTATTAAAAATGTCCTTTCTTTGACAGGTTCCCAGCTGTATTGTGTGGCTATTTTATATTTTTGCATCACATTTTTGGTCCATTTTTCATAAAATTGTGGTTTTCTGGCAAATTGGTGGCAAATCATTAAAGATTGAAGTTAGATAATAATGACAGACATTTGAGTTTCAGATTTCATACCCTTCAGAAAATTCATACTAATGCAAGACCTACTATTCTATCATCTTTCTAAGTTTATAAGAGCAATATTTAAAAATTGTCCTTATTTATGGGCCTTTGTCACACTTCTATTTATGGCTTTGCCCAGATTTCTTGCTCTGAGGTTGAGAGGTATGACAAATGTGTCAGGGCCATCACCGTCAGCCAGAAACATTTCAAATTGTGACATGCTTGTTGCAACCCACTCCCCCATGTAGTAACTCTGGATGTGTCCAACCAAGACAAGGAGCAGTTATGCAGTGTAAGTGTGCAGAGTATCTCCCCATCCAAGGTAGACAAGTACTACAGTGGCTTTTCATCTGTCTTTGATTTTGCAGAATGTTCTGGATTTCTGTCATATTTTTATACTGTTGATTTATGCTTATTATTATTCAGAAAATGCATGTTGTTGCACTGCCTGTTGCTCTGTGTTTAAGTAGCAATACTTTAATGACCATCAGGTAAGATTGTCTGAGATTGTAAGATGCAGGTAAGCTTTAATAAGCATACTGTTAAAGGATTACCAACATTAAAAGCCTTTTTGTTGTTGCCATGCAGAGAATATTTACATAACTAGATAATGTATAACCCTTAGGTATTGAAATGCATATGACAGTATTTGTAATAAAGGACAGGATTACAGTATTTTCAGATGCTCATT
Organism: Protopterus annectens; assembly: GCF_019279795.1. Classification (NCBI taxonomy): domain Eukaryota; kingdom Metazoa; phylum Chordata; order Ceratodontiformes; family Protopteridae; genus Protopterus; species Protopterus annectens. Next base: position 737,789,359 of record NC_056733.1, on the reverse strand, counting down.
ACCTTTGTTGGAGACTTGCAGTCATCTTTGCAGGCTTTACCAGCAAACTAAGCAGAATGCCAATCTATCATATGTGGTCCATAACCTGTGCAGTAATCCTTTAAGCAAATTATCTTGAGCTTGTTTCTTGTTTGCTGTTCATTTTTTACTTTGATCTTGTTTTGCCCATGAAACAAGTAGATAGTTGTTGTAAGGCAGCAGGTCTTCTTTGGATAAGAAACATTTTTACAAGTGGGGGTATCACAGAGATTGCTACTTTCAGCATGTTACTTGGTACTTTTATAAAGCTGAATATAAATTATAATTAGAACTGCAGTGCAAGGAGATGTGGTTTGAGTTGAGTGTTGCTTGTTTTTCTTATACTTGATTTTGACTGGCATTCCAGTAATGTATTTAAAAAGTAATTTATTTTTTCATGCCTCACAACCTTTTTGTTTCCATCTAGACATTAAGTAAGCTGTCATGTAGCCAATGCATTGAAATATTTTTTTTCTTCTACACTTCATTTTGTCTTGATTGGACTCTCATAATGACGGTTTGGCAACCAGGGCAGCGAATTTAATTAAAGTCCCAGTTTTTGTAGTTTTGAGCATAGCTCCACCCCTTTCTAGTTGGTCACACCCCTTCCCATTGGCCCCACCCATTCAACTGTCTCCTGCAGCCCCCCTTTGATTTGAAGTCACCAGCCGTCACTGAATGGGGATCATTCCTAATTTTCATTCATGCATATTTGATCACTACTGGGGGTCAGTGTTGCATAAATTTTTTCTAATAAATTTGACTGTTTTGCAGTCTTCAAATGGCTATGTGCTAACCTGACATTACCATGTCTGTCTAATTTAAATATATTTTGTTTCATATATTTGTTTAGTAAGTAAATATTCCACAGTAATTTGTCATGGCACAGCATATAAAGATGGTTATACTATGTGCTGACATATATTCAGATATGAGTGCTTAAATACACTACTAAGTCATTTGGCTTTTCCTGGTTAGTGGTCATCACAGCGGAACACCGGTCCGCTAATGATTGGCGGTAGATTTTTATCATGCCAAGTTGCCAGCCTACCATCCAACCTTCAAAGAAGACATGACGATTCACATACACACACCTACCTGCATGACTTTAAATGTCTCTCGACCATGGGAAGGACATGCAGACTCCAAACAGAAGGTGCTCCAGCCGAGAATTGAATGGGACAACCTCTTGCTGTGAGGCGACAACACTAACTGTGGCACCACCGCTGCCACTAATGCTTAAACACACTCCTAGATCTTTTTCTTCTTGATGTTTATGCAATGTGTAATAGTGGACGTGTGTGAGTAAATTATTTTTTTTATATTCCACTTAGTGTATTACATAGTATGACAAAGATATTTTGAGACTGCAGTTAGATAAATTAAATGGTTCAAAAATATTAGCGCAAAAATTTTGTTGAAGGTATAATGTGCCATGCAGAAGTCACTTTGTTTACTTATGATTCAGTTTCCATTGTTTATTCTAATTTCACATGCTTACCTCCAGAGTGGATCCAATAGTAGGCAAGCTAGGCAGCTACCTAAGGCCTGTGTTATCTGGTGAGGGGCACATCTTCTGTAAATGAAAAAAAAAAAAAACACAAGCCCATCATTAAGACATTGCTGGAGAACATCCATAAGGACAGGACAACAAGAACAGAAACATCAGCATTAGGACACTGATGAACTTCTGGGCAAGCCCAGCAATTGTGGGAGGTTTATGTGATGGAGAAAAGCCAACCAGCCAACCAGCTGCAGGAGATTTAAGTGATGCAAAGCACCATTCCTGCCAGCCCCAATCCCAATTTAGAGCAACAGAGTACTGTTGCAGTGAGCGCACGGCACAGCTGCTATTAGGGGTACATGTGTGTGTGTGTTTTGTGTAGTGATGTTTATATTCAGTAATCACGCATTTAAGTATACATTTTGTCTCATTGCTTGGCTATTTATTGGGGGTGGGGCATTTCTATGACCACTGACTTTCTTTAATATGTTTTTGGCAAAACATTTCTTCTAGCTGCTTGGAAGGAATGGCAGTTTTGTTGAGATTACTGTTTTAAAATTTTGTTAAATTGTTAATTAGTGTTCATTGTTAGTTTTTAAATAAACATTTACTATGCTTAGTTTTTGGGTCTTAGTGTTGTGCATTTTTATCTTTCAATTATATGTATTTGGCAGTTACTCCAGAGGATTAAAACGATGAACTAACAACAAACTACTTCTTGTGGTTCAAGGTTTGATTCTCTCAGTCAGACTGTGTTTTGGAAAACTGAGCGAGGCTCTTCAATGGTCTACTGTCCCCCATGCCTAGTAACTACCTAGGAGCCGTATTGCTTTGCCACAATAAAATGCTCATTCACCATAGTGAACTTCTGTAATTGCATGCAGTGTGTAGTATATGAATATCATGGTTTGTTATGACACAGTATGCTTTATTTGTATTGTCAATACCAATGTACTCTTTCTGGGGTATGCATGCTGAATGTTATCTGCATTTTTACAAATGTACAACATATGATAGCAGCACTGTAATTCTTGCAGAAGTATATGCAGCACAATTTTGGCAATTCATATTTAGTTTTTTTATGTATTCAAGATTCATGCTACATTGTGCAAATGCAGAACACGTTGTTGACAGTGTTGTCTCCTATATGCATAAGAGGCATCTCTAATTGTAGAAACCAGCAAAAAAATAGTAAAGAACCTTATGTTGACAAGATGGCAGACTAGAAGGTTGTATGACTAAAGTATCAACAAATAAGTGTGGGTTATACACAACAGAATAAGTGTCATAAGCATATGCATTATAAAAGTATTTTCTTTAGTGTGTTCTGAGGGAAAAAATGCTTTCTTTTTTAATCGCATTTCATTAAGACACAATTTTCACATGTATACAAATATACATACCTTTATAAAATGCCCCTTAGGAATGGCAGGTTAGTTAATTAGCTTGTGGAAGATCAAACTTTGTACCTTGGCTACAGGAAGCAAGAGTTTAATCCTCTACACCAACTACTAGACTGTGCAGTCATTAGTTAATTATTGCAGTTGGTTAAAATGTTCTGAAATGGGTAATTTTGTCATGTATTGGTTTATACATTTTGTTTCACTGCCTAATGGAAAATATTCAAAACTACAAATATAAAATTCACTCTAATAAATGAAAATGCTACAGTATTTAGCAAGAAATACATTAAATCAGGAAGGTGAATCAAATAACACATGCATTTATGCATGGTCCTAAAAGTGTATGCAGGGGACTCACAGTTTGAAAACATCCCAAGGATCAATGTACACTTCATCCACCACTAGCTAGGTGCATTTTCAATGAATGTGAGCTTCAAGGGAAGAGAAGTTTATGGCTGGTCATGCTGTCTGTCTTCACTGTGCAACTGTTTTGATTAGTAAATGTCTGTCAGTGTTTGTGGTAAGAAGTGTAAAAGCTATGTTAATAGCACAACAGATAGTAAATTCATCTTTGGTGCAGACAGCTGTGTGTTCTATTCCCACACCATGTAAATGGATTGTTAATACTGCAGTGCTGTCCTTGATATGTAATCTTAAACCAAGGCCTCATCTGCCTGTGTTGGTAGTAGGTGCTTTGTTATCTTTTACATTTACCAGAGCTATGAGCTACCAAGAAGAGTAGGGGGAAGTTCCCCAATGCCCTGGCCAAATTTCCCCTAGTAGTACAAATGCAACGAAGAGCCTTCAGTGAAAAGAAGCTATTAACCTAGTGGGACTAACTTGGTCATCAAAGAACAAGTAAATTAAAAGTTTTAAATTAAATCCACATATCTGCTTTCATTTTAAAATTAAAGAAGAAAACAGTATTCATGCTGACAGTTTTGAACTGTGTTTATGGTAATTAGGAGAGAGGGACACATAATGGGGACACTGGAATGGCTGGGAAGGCCCTGGTCAATTACCCTGCCTAGGGCCCCATTTGACAATGATCTGGCTCTGCTTCCCACAGTGTTTAGCACTAAGCATCTTAACATAAATTACTTAGCCATGACTTCTGCACTGTAAATTACTTCTTTGCTGCTAGACAATTATTGGAGGTAGTAAAATTAATTTGGCAAAGATTGTGGTCTGTAATATCATATTCTTTGCCTTATATTACCAATTAAATAAACATTTTGATATTACTATAGTGCAATCTATACAGCTACAGACCATCACATACATCAGACTACAGAAAGCTAAAACCCACCTTACAGTCATTAGGGCTGCAGTAAATTCTTACTGTATGATCTGCATTAGAAACACTATCCTAAATTAGGCCTCTTTCTAAAGAATGCAACAGCCATATATAGTCTTTATAGTTCTATTAGAAACCCTTTCCCTGTAGTACCTTTTAGAATGTTGTAGGAAGTTGTTCTTAATATGGGATCCCATATTACAGAATGAACTACCAAAGATTCTCAGATGTGCAGAGACAATGCAACATATCACTTACCTAAAGGTAACTTTAAGGTCTTTTAATGTACTGACTTTATATCATATGTAATTATTTTCTCAGCATATCCTGACAAGCTGCCTCGGATTCCTGTTGGCCAAATCATGAACATTTCTAAACTATAATGATAATTTCTGTCACTAGTTCAGCAGAGACTGTGCACTTTTTGCCAGTACTATTTATCTGCATGAATCCTACTCATTGTATTAATTTTTTCATTGAATGTTTTGCTTTAAATCTAGTGCATTGTTTCCACTAGTTACATGATGTATCTCAAAAAAGGGCCTTCTAGTTTCATTCATACCTCTCAACTGTACAGATTTTTGCAGGATGTCCAGATTTTTGCCTCATATTCTTGGCCCGTTTTTCATAAAATAGTGGTTTTCTGGCAAATTAATGGCAAATTATTAAAGACTTAAGTTAGAAAATAATGACAGACATTTAAGTTTCAGGCGTTACACTCCAGAAAATTCATCCTAATGCAAAACCTATTCTTCTAGTAACTTTCCAAGTCTGTAAGACTAATATTTAAAAAAAATGTCCCTATCTTTGGGCCTTTGTCCCACTTTTATGTATGGCTTTGTCCAGATTTCTTGCTTTAAGAGGTTGAGAGGTATGATTACATTCTACTTACTTTAAATAAGTAAACAAAAGAGTGCAATTTAAACAGAAGAGTCCATGGCAGAAGCAACGAGCACCAGATCTTTGATTCATTGACTGGTAAAATATCAGCATTTATCTGTACTGAAGGATCTGTTGGAAAAATGCTGGGTCTAATTTTATAGGTTCAACTGTCATACTTAGAATGCACTGACCTTCAGGAAAATTGTTTGCTTTAACCCCATGTTGATATTTTTGTTAATATTTCTGTATCTCATATCTGTATTAACATTATGAAGGGTACTGAGACAGGTTTGCTGCACTAAGATTCACCATTAAGTATCAAGGACACCGTGGCATAATGCAGCCTGTAGTTACTTAGCCCTCTACTAGAACCAGTATAAGGATGGTATTCTGAGAAAAGGGCTCCATAGTAAATTAATGCCAAAGCCTTACAAGCATTAGTCACATTAGGGAGCTATTGATAAAAGGCCATTCACAGATACCTCAATGTAACAAGAAAGGTTAAGGTGACCTCATAAGGCTATGCAAGGTAGAAAAGGGGGAATCACATGTTGAGGAAAACACAAAAGAATAACCATGAGGAATGATAGATGTGGGAGAAGTAGGGCATTTTTTGTGGGATCCACCCTTTTTATATGTATAAAGAGGGATGGTAAGCGGCCTAGATACTGAAGAATGTGTGTTTGTATGAGAAGGACAGAGGCAGCAGGGAAAGAAGCAGGGATGGATGAAATACAGATATAGACAGACAAAGGCAGTATAGATACATAAGGTGGGGACAGCTATGGAGGGACACAGATAAATAAAAGGGTGGGCAACTCTTGATAGGGTGATTTGGAGAATAAAATAGCTATGAGGAATGACATATACAGGAGGTGAGAACCTAGATGGGGTACAGGGCAGGGTATATATGGCATCCCAGACAATCCCAGAGGATAGCCCAGCCAGACAACAGCATGGCCAGTTTTGACTCTTGTGGACTGATAGTCAGAGCTGACTGGTCATGTGACATTATCAGCCAAACCAGGAGAAGCACCAGGATGTCCAGGCAGGTGTCCAACTGCTGGCAACCTTAAAAAGCAACCAGTCATTCCACCTGATGCCAAGTGGATGCAAGACACCCTTCTGGGTCACTCTTAGTAGAGAAGCAACTGCCCCCTGTCTTAAAAGAGGTGGCCATTAAGTCCACAAATGAGCCCTCTATGTCACGTTCAGCAGAACCTAGTTTTTGCTGGTGATTCAGCACCAACTGCATCAGCTGGCACTGACCCAGATTCTGGTGATTGCTATTGTAATTGTATTGCAGATGGATCTGTCAATGGAAGAGAAAACAATACAACACATTAGTATTCATGTATGCTACAAATAGAAGTACAACTGCGTATTGCATTAATGTACTTAGTATATGTACCCTGATGCCTGGACAGGTGTCCAACCCTGATGAGGCAAGCACTCTGTTCTGATCATGCTCCTGTGTTACTTACAAGAAAGTACAAAAACACAGTAGGGGAAAAGACAAATGATGAAGCAAACACACAATTGTAAATAATAAATAGATAAATAAATACAGTGCTTATTGTACATATTTGGCACACTTTGCCTAACTCTGCATCTCACTGGTAAAGCTAGCTGTGGTGGTGTCAGCATTATATCTGTACTTGCGAACAGTACTACAGACTGTGAATACAGAGATGCAGAGCAAAGAAGTATAATGGGCCTATGTTTGCTTACCGAATTGAAAAAAAAACAAAAACATGTAAACCGTGAACAGGAAACAGTGAATACGGACAATACCGAACAATGAATTCTATGAAAATAAACACATCAAATGGCCATGGTTGGCCAATAACCAGGAAGTAATGCGGTGCATAAGGTAAGTGAATGGAAGCCTTGTAAATTTGCCCTATTCCCCATTGTAGTGTGATCTTGGAGTTGGTATATATAGGTAGGGGAGTATGCAGACACAGCTCCCCACATTGTTGGATGTGTCGGTTGTGTTCATCATGCTGGCTGACTATGGCCATTCAATGCATTTATTTTCATAGAAGTCGTCATTTGGTAAAGTCTGTATTTGCTGTTTCCCATTTGCAGTTTAGCTGTTCACGTTTTTTTTCCAATTCATCAGTGAACATAGACCACTTTGTGAAATGTGAGTCAAAAGATTGTGAACTAAAATTCAAAACGTTTAATATGTGATTTAAATAATGTTCATATGAATATGATTCATATGATTTCTCTGCAGACAGAAGTAAGGATTATGTGTAGAAAGTATATTTAAATATGTTTTATATTATTTGGGAAATGCAGAAAACCATGACTGTAGAGGTGTTATTTAATAAGAAACGAATAACAGCTGATATATTAGAAAACATCAGAATGTAAATAAATCCAAAATGCTGCAGGATGGTGATAGAAACAGAGTTCCACAAAAACGAGGTTATATAAAAATGTATTTAATCAACCAAAAGTTTAAGCACTTTTGTATGCTTAATAAACTACATCAAAATGTGGTTATGAAAGAAAGAAGGGGAGAGATAAATTGAAAGTTCTTTTGTAAATGAATGAAAGTGAGATGTAGGATAGGATGATGAACATGTGTATGTTTCTGAGACCCTGTAAATATATAAATATGTAAGTATGTAAATAATAACCCCCTTCTTTTTTATAAGTGCCACAGGGTAATTTAAATCTACCTGAGCTACAACCATCTAAGGCAGATGGACTCTTGGTATAATATCTGATCTGAAGGACAGCACAGTGGCCTTTTACATTGCACTAGACTGACAATATTGCAAAAATGAATCTATGGATCCATGTGGGAATAAAACCTTCACTGCATGTACCTGCTGTAAGGTCACTGCAGCAGAACACTGGACTAAAGTCTCTTCTATAATGCATGTGACCAATTCCTGCTCATCTGCACTTAATATACAATGCAAAGTGTCTACAAATTCATGCCAAAATTATAAGAAGAATAAGGGTGTGGTTGAGGTAAGCTGGGAATGTTTGCTTCTCTTCTGTACCAGAAAAAAAATAATAAAAACTGCAATGAGTAATTTAGACATAAAAGCAGGTGTGCATTGATTTGCCTTTTGAAGTAGAACAGTTTGAAAAGATTCTTAAAAAGAAGGGAAATTTTCAGCAAAATGTGCAAATGGATGAATTCTGTGTATGTTTTTTTTTTGTTTTGTTTTGTTCTGGACATCTGTACATGAGGTACTTTGTAAAATTTTCTAAACACTTTTTTAGCAAAATGTTTGCTTTGATTATATTGCTTTATCTCAAGGTTCTCATTGGACCTGCATTGCTTTATAATTTATAGGTATTGTTCTCCATTTGACATTAACAATCATTAGCAGCTCCCCTTAAATTATAGAGAAAGTTAATTATAAAGTTAATTTCATTGTTGGATGCAACTGCACAAATTCTTTAACCCAGGAGGTTTTTGTTTCAGTTCCCTCTCTAACTGTATCACTGTGTACGTTGTTACTGCTGTCTCCCACTTGACAGTAATAATCAGCATCATCCTCTGTCTGGACCCCTGTGATGGTAACCTTTGCTGTGTTACTGGAGCTGTCAGCACCAGAACCAGAGAACCGGTCTGGAATTCCTGAGGCTCTGCTACTATCTTCATAGATGAGAAGGCGAGGGGCTTTTCCTGCCTTCTGCTGGTACCAGTGTACATAATAGCTGCTAATGCTTTCACTGCCGGTACATGGGAGTGTGACAGTGTCCCCAGCTGAGGATGTAACCGACGAAGGCTGATTCAAAGTCAGAGCATTCACACCTAGAAATGAAAAGTATGACAAATAAGAATGGAAATGGGTGTATGAATCAAAGAAACATAAACAGTAGAATAAGGAATGCGATGAAAAATATATTTTATAAATTAGAGTAGGAAACAAAACTCTCACATTTTGAGCATATTATCATCAGTGTGATTGTGGCAGGAAACCAAGACATGATGTATTTGCTCACTAAAAGCTGCTTCAGTGCTGTGATTTCTAAAATGTTCTGAATGAGAATATATACTGAAAATGTTTTTGTGCCCCTGAGACCCCTAATATATGTAAATCTGCCTTCCTGTTGTTAGCTGCAGGGTCTCTTTCCAGGATGACATCATGTGCTCAGTCTCCTCCCAGAACTGGGTAGGGTAGTCATTCTTAGATAGCCTGACTGAACATGATTCTTGGTAGCTGATATTCTCTAACTTATTTGTTTGAGGTGGCAGCTACTTTGCAGTCTGATAACACTATTCGACCCACGTGGTTCTTCTAGTATAGAATATCTTGTTTTCATTAGACTCTTTTTTTATTATGTTTGAAAATCAAACAAACAAGGAATCTACGTGATAAACTCTTCTCAGACTATAAATACTACCTTTTTCTTTTCTTTACACAGGTTCTTGGTTAGGTAAGGTACTTCCCTCAAGAATTAGAAACTAAGCTGCAGCTACGTACTTCTCAGCTCTCCAGATTTTTGCAGAATGTTCAGATTTTTGAATCATATTTTTGATCTCTCCCTCATAAAATCCTGGTCTTCTGGAAAATCACTGGTAAATCATTGATGCTTGAAGTCAGAAAATAACGACTGTCATTTGAGTTTTGGACTTTATATCCTTCAGAAAATTCATTTTAATGCAAAACATATTATTATATCAACTTTCTATGTTTGTAAGAACAATATTTAAAAATTGTCCCTATGTTTGGGCCTTTGTCCCCCCATTATTTATGGCTTTGACCAGATTTCTTACTGTAAGAGGTTGAGAGGTATGTCAGCAGCTGAGATCACAGCTACTGCTACTGCCCACAATTCATTTAAACTGACAGATACATTTTGGGCATCCTGCCCAAATAAATCAATACATAAATGATATATGTTAAATAAATTGTCCCTGGCTTACTGGCAATGCTACTTCAAAATGAGGAATCCCTTGGAAAAAATAAATTTTCTAATGAATCTTAATCAGCCTTTCAGATAAAGAAAACATCCTTCGTTTTTCAGTTAAAAAAATAACTGGGTGAAAATAAACCATAATAGGTGACTGTGTGTCTATGTGTGCATTTGTGTGTGTGTGTTTATCTGTGTGTGTGTGTGTGTGTGTGTGTGTGTGTGTGTGTGTGTGTGTGTGTGTGTATGTATGTGTGCGGCGTGTGTTGTGTATGTCTGTGCATGTATGTGTGGTACTGGTGTGTATGTTTGTGTGTATGTCTGTGTCTGTAGATGTATGGAGGATGTGGTGTGTATCTGTGTGACTGTGAGCATGCATGTGCATGTGAGTATCTATGTGTGTATCTTGTGTATGTTCATCTATATGATAGATTGTTGCCTGATTCAGAATGAACTTCTTTGCTTTGTGGGACAAGATAGCCTCTGGCTCAATTGTAACCCTGAAATGAATCAAGCAAGTAATCAGAGAACGAATGAAATAAACAAATGAATGATTTTTACCTCATTTCAAGATTTAGGAACACAGAGAGGGGAAAAAGTAGTTAGAAACACTTTATCCACTGTTTGTCACTTTCAAGCATGCATGGCAGTTGAGGTTTATTTTGTAAAAAAATAAGAACCTGTTTTCTCTTTTTAATTGTGGCTGTATTTCATCTTGATCTCCAAGGTCTGCTCTTCCAATAATCCAGGTAATTATACCCTAGAATCTGTATGGCCATGTTTTGCATATTTCATTGTTTTAGACATTCAACAAAGAATTAAGGGTAAGATAGAATACTGCCTTCACTGTTCCATAATTAAAAAAAAGAGACAACACTGAAACTAATAAACATGACTGGGGACATGTCTGAAGAAGTTTGGAGATTTTTTCTCAGATGAAAGTGCTTACATTAAACAATTTAAGTGGTTCTGCATATTTTCTTTGCTGCTTTCCCAGTTGTGTTTATTAGTTTGAATGTAAAACACTGACAAAATAAGTTTGATCAATAATATATATAGAGAAAAACTATTTCCTCTCCTGATATTAAAACTAAAAACCTCATAACACTAGTCTCAAATTTGTCTGAATAGTGACAGTGTTACAGGAAGTTTTTAATGCTAAGTTGTAGGGTTAGGGTTGGGGGGAAGGGCAGCATTAGGGTTAGGGTTAGCATCCGTTACAAAAGAGGGCAGAGCCCCCCTACAACATCTTAGTAATTGGTGCTAACCCTAGACCTAATGCTGCCCCTTGCATGAACCCTAACCCTACACTGTAACGTCATTCAGAACTACCCGTAGCACTGCCACTACACAAGACAGGCTCAGAAATAAACATTCACAAACACACACAAACAACACTACATCTATCCACTAACCTAACCCTTACTCTAAAGTAAATAAACTTGCACACAAACACACAACACTCTTCCTTCAATCATCCCAGGCCCTAACCCAACTCATATACGTATGCACACATACTCACACATCCCCAGCCCCACTTACCTGTTTCAACATTCCATACCATCAACATATCAACCGCTTGGCCATCCGTCAACTTTAAATCACACTCCTGCATTTGTCGAACAAAAGTGCATTTGGTCAAACACAGAGGAACCATATATATATATATATATATATATATATATATATATATATATATATATATATATATATATATATATGGTTTACCATCATATGGTCGAGCTCACACTGCTCGACCATACATTTTACCAACTTTTCTCTGCAAATCCCGTAATGCTGAATGGTCAGAATGTCATAAAAACACAGAAATTGACATTTCTGACTGATCTACACCCTAAAACGAGTGCAAACATGGGTAAAAAAGGGGGTGGATTTTGCGACTCGCAACACTTGCAATCTATTTTTGAGATGTTGCTGCACTCCTCTCAGCCATACCCGCTTGACCATCCACCAGTTGATCATATGCATGTACACCATATATATATATATATATATATATATATATATATATATATATATATATATATATATATATGTGTGTGTGTGTGTGTGTGTGTGTGTATGTATATATAGATAGATATAGATATAGATATAGATATAGATATAGATATAGATATAGATATAGATATGGGTCTACTTCAAAGGATCAGAATTTCACAACATCGAATGTTAGATCTGGGAAGACCAGATGATCTCAGTGATCACAGGGGGAGGAGGTTGGCATAATGGTTAAGGTGTTTACCTTACAGATACAAGGTGCAGGGTTTGATTCTCACATGGGATAATTGGCTAGGCTTAAAATGGCCCACAAAGGCAGTTAGCCTAGTACAAATCTATGAATCTATGAAATGTTGAACCTTGTGAATGGAGATCACCATACAGTGCAGAACTGGAAGTTTACCATTCTCTACACTAAAGTGCAGTCTCAGAGTTAGAATATATTAGTAACTGAGGGTGTGGGGGGTGCAGGGGGGATTGCCCCCTGCAAAAATGTGAAAATAGAAGTTTTAACTTGTTAGATTTTTTTTTAGGTTCGATATTTTACAACTTAGATCCTCTGGTCTTTGATGATCAAAGTTTCAATGGTGTGAAATTTTTATCCTTTGAAGTAGAGCCATTATACATATATATATATATATATATATATATATATATATATATATATATATATATATATATTTATAATCTTGAAATACTGAAATATCGAATTTCAGTGTCTCAAGACTATAAAGCCAAAAATCCCAAACACTGAAACCCCAAAAGCGTGAAATTCAAAATCGTGAACGTAAACACACTATACACCACACAACACATACACCGTCCTCCCCACACTAAAACAAACAAACAAAACATACACAAACACAACAATACAAACACACAAACCTACTCTACATATGGGGGCAAGCCCCCCTGCAACCCCCATGTGGGGGGCTGTGCCCCCACACTCCCACTACTTATATATACTAACTCCGATGTCGCACCAAACAGAAAAAGACAGTAAACTCACCACTACACACTCTACAGTCCCCTCGCACACACATCACATATGTACAAACACCACCACTTTCAGCACTTGCACACTCATACTCATATTCTTACCTACCTACCCTAATCCACACCTAAAATTTCTGAACACACTCACACACACTCAAATCCCTAACCAAAACCCTTAAAAATATTCACTTACCTTAATCTACAGCAATATCCACACACCACACGTACATCAGGCACACAGTACATCCCATGTCATGGAGCGCACCACCACAACTGTGGATTTGACATTTCTGGATTCGCAGTTGTAAATAATTTTCTCTATTTCGGAAGTTCGGCTTTATAGTCTCAGGCTAGTGAAATTCGATGTTTCAGTATTTCGAGATTATAAAGGGAACCCATATGCAGAGGACAGGAAGAAATGGAAACAGGTGATCCACTGTGGTGACCCCTAATGGGAGCAGCCGAAAGAAGGAGAAGATATATATATATATATATATATATATATATATATATATATATATATATATATATATATATATATATATATAGGTTTACTATCAGTTGTGGGATTGCACCTTGTGCGAGTTATCATATTCACAAACTAAAGAAGCAAAAAACAAAAGAACGACTGCAAAACATGTTGAACACGGAAGTGGAGAATGTGGAATTTGACATTTTTTGAACATTCTGCACACTTCCACAAGGTACTTTTTCTGCAAAACACAGTAAAGAACATTTTTGCAGGGGGGGCAAGCCCCCCTGCACCCCCACACCCCCTGCTACTTATATATATATACAATGAGGGAAAGGGTACATTTTCCGATCCCCAGTATAGTGCAATCTGCTTTAAAATGTTGAAATGCACAACAGTGAATGCTGTAGTGCATTCGCTGTTTTACATTTCAACTTTTTTTCATTCTTTCAATACTATCGAATTGAGCATTCAGACAAACGTAACTCGAACAAGGTCTGATCAGACTTTTGATAGTAAACATACACACACACACACACACACACACACACACACACACACACACACACACACACACACACACACACACACACACACACACCTATATATGATATACACCTATATGCATACATGCATAAAGATGAGTTTATTACCAGTGGAAGTTTCATTTACTTGTAATTATCTCAAGACTGTAATAACAAGCACAAGTGTAAAAGTGTGGGATTTTACATCTGGGTATTAGTTTCTAGTTCAGTTCTTTTTTTGCATGCCCTGATGTCATTGCAGGATTCTGTTACTTTATGAGAAAAGCAGGAGGCAAAGGGGAGGTGGAAAGTGGACTTATGAATATTGCAAAATTTCTGCTACAAATCTGTTTAATAAAATTTCCAATATCTATTTGTCAGTCACAAAGGTAAATGTCTGCTTTATGCATGCAGAAGGTGTGAGTTTGCTTTGGAGGAATGCAGTTCCTATAATATTCCTTTAATTATTATCTTGCACTCTGATAAGAGGCTAATATTGCAAACAGTATTTCTATATCAGTTGGGCATTTTCTGCTTGATGTACATGCAGTTTGACAACCTTAAAACATATAAAACAAACTGTTTGTAGATACACTTGACTGGACATTGCCTTCTTGTAGGTTAATAAACAATGAGCCTCAGCTTCATCCTTGATATTCTATGTTTGACTTTAAAACAAAAATACTAATGAACCAGAGCTGATGACATAAACATAGGTGCAGCAGTGCAGTGTGGGAAAAAGAGTTTACCAAGGAATTGGGATTGGATGATTAAGTGGATACAGTGGTGACAGCTGATGTTCACTGCAAACAAATCTAATGTACTACACTTGCATTACTACAATGTTGGTGTGACGTATCAGCCTCAAACAAATGAACCAATGGTAATACAACAGGCAAAGAATCTGGGGTGCTCAACACACATGGATTGTACCACTGGGATCAGAGTGAGAGGAAAAGGCAAAAGCAAATAGAATGCTGGGGTGTATCATCAGAGAAAGTTTATGTAAGCAAAGCAGTACTGCTCCTATTGTACAGGGCCTTTGCCAGACAACACCTTTAATACTGTGAAAAATCATACAAGTAAAAGTGCATCAGGCTGCTGAAAAGAATTCATATGAAGGCTATTAGAAAGATCTAAAGGATGGAGGAGGAGGAATGTTTCAAGAGGCTAAAGGAAGAGCCCTTCTCACTTAAAACCAGAAGGGGGCTGCGCTGTAACACTCGTGCACATGATCATGTCAGGAAGATGTAAAGGGGGTCATTTTGAATACAAAAGATAAAGGGAGAAGGAGGAGGTATAAGAATCAAATGTTACAGACCATCTATATCTATACCCTGAATATTTGAAAGTACTTTTTCAGACATAGGGTTATGGACCAATGGAATGGCCTATTGGAATAGCCGTGAGATGGAATCCACAGAGGTAATCAGGCAGTTAAGAGGGCATGGAACATGGTAGTGGTGAATCTAGGGATAGAATGGAGGTAGGCTGTTAATGTACATAAAACAGCAAACTAGATAGGCTGATTGTCTTCTTCCACCTTTAAGCTATTTTAATGGTATACATATATGTATTTATAGAGAGAGAGAGAGAGAGAGAGAGAGAGAGAGAGTTAGATATATATATATATATATATGTATTTATATATATATATATAGAGAGAGAGATAGATATATATATAGATATGTCCTTTTAAAGTACTGTTAAACTGCACCTGATGCTATCACTATATAACCAATGTAGCATTTGCTTTCATCTTCTAATGAAGACCTGGAAAAAAAGAAACTTGCTTGCTCACTCGAAAAGCAGCATTTTTTTACTTGGTAGTTTTGCTTCAGCTAGAGCTTTAATCCCCTCAGTACACCCTTATAATGTAATGCCTTAAATGTCCAAACACCACTTTTCTGATTAATGCTGCCATCTAGTGTCTTCAAATGGTAAATTCAACTCAAATAGAAAGGTAATAGGCAGTATAAATTATTTTGGACTAAAAATCAGGTTTACAAACATGGCATACCTCTCAATTGTACAGATTTTTGCAGAATGTCCAGATTTTTGACTCATATTTTTGACCTGTTCCTCATAAAAAATGTGTTTTTCTGGCAAATCGTTGAGGATTGAAGTCAGAAAATAATGACAGACATTTGAGTTTCAGACTTCATACTCTTTAGAAAATTCATGCTAATGCAAAATCTGTTATTCTGTCAACTTTCTAAGTTTGTGAGAGCAATATTAAAAAAGTGTTACTATTTTTGGGCCTTTGTCCCCCAATTATTTATGGCTTTGTTCAGATTTCTTGCTCTAAGAGGTTGAGAGGTATGAAACATGGTAATCAAACAAATGCACTTTCTGGGCAGCAGCACATGATGCATGTTTCTCTGCTATATTGTTTGCATTTCATCTCTGTAATTAACATTCAAAATAATACTTAAATGGGTAATAAGAAACTTTAGCTGTTCAAGGCCTGTGACTCACATCACTCCTCCCATTTCAACTTGTCATGCCACTTCTATATTTGCATTTGTTTTGTGTTCCTTATCCATAGTCTGTCAATGTCATTTGCAACTGTACCTCTGGAAATTACTGCATTTATAATATACCCCTAAAAAATGACCCTGTGGTCAGGGGTTTGGAAATGCATGTAGACAGTGACTTGGCCTTCAGTCATCATGTGCCTATTGCAGTGAGGAAATTATTCTACATTGACCAACTTATGAACAAGTATATGGTATCCATATCCAAATATGTCATTTTCAATTGAAGTCTGCCTTCATTAGACCAGTCATTGAGTACAATTCCCCCTTTATTGTGCACCTGATCAGGAATATGCAAAAACTGGAGTTTCCACGGTGGTTCCTCCCAAAAAATACATGGTGTAGACAACGGGTTCCTATCATATGCTCGAAGTCTTAAAACTTTGAATCATTAAAGGTCGAACTTTAATGATCAAAGTTTTAAAACTTTGAAGCACATAACTGAGATCGCCATTGAGTGTGGAAAGGGAAGATTTCCCTTTACTGCACTGTAGTGCAATCTCAGTGTTGGTATATTTAAGTAGGGGGGGTGCGTGGGGGTGCAGGGGGGGCTTGCCCCCCTCCATAGATCGTTTTTTTTTTTTGTGTGTGTGTTGGTGTTTTTTTTTTCAAAGTTCCGAGACTTTGATCATTAAAGTTTGATCTTTAATGATTCAAAGTTTTGGAACTTCTGTTATATGATATGGACCTGTAGACAACATGCCCTAATTGGACCAACTCAAAGCTTTATCCTTGTACTCTGTTTCCCTCAGACTACTAAGAGGTGATCTGTGCCTGGTCTCCAAGGCATCCTCTGATCCAGCCCTTATGACCCATTGTACATCCGCAAAACAAATGGCATTAGAAATACCAGATCTAGGGACCTAATCTTCAACATACATAATACATGTTGGATAGACAGGTGTATATCTCAGAGATTACCCATTCATTGGAACAGGCTTCTCATTCATGTGAAATTGAGTTCTTCTCTGCACTTATTCAAACACAGCTTAGATCAGTGGATGGGGAATTGTAAATTTACCCCTGGCCTGCCACCTATGTCCCTATTAGATAGAAGAAGCTCCTAAATTCTCAGCCACCCATTACCCCAAATAAAATGAGTGTCATCAAAACCTGTCAAATATATTTGGAAAGCATGGCTAGGCTTAAAAAGACGCTTGCGTCATTAGCCTAGTAATTATATTTACACCTATAAAGCTATATCTTATTAAATTATATAATTTATTTCATCCTCCAAAATACCACAAGTAGGGTGTTTCTTATGTCGACCACTCTTTCTGTGAAGAAATCCTTTCTTCCATTTTGTTCTGAATTACCTTTCCACCAGCTTCATCATATACCTGCCCTGCAGCTCTGGATCCCCCTTTTCAATGAAAATACTACATTGAGGTGTCACGCTCTTCCCTGTAAGGCACCTGTATGTTTCTGTTGTAATTAATAGTGTGTGAATCTCCTATGATTACTTCCCGTATAAAGATCTTAGGGAAAAAATCAAAAGATTCTTCAAAGTCTGGTCACATTAAACTTGTTTAAGCCATCAGGGTTCATTGGAGCTTGTAACTACCTTGGAGAGCAAAGTATCTCAATTAATGGTGTTATTGCATCTGGGACAAACTTTAATGCCATCCCCCAGGCAGAGATGAATGCATTTTAATACAATGACTCTGACTGACCAGTGTCATACTGCTTGACCATACCAGCCCTACAACATGCCTTGCTGGGCACAGCTGCTCAAGGCCTAATCTATCCTAGCTAAGCATTCTCTCTTCCTGTTTTTTTATAAGGATTCCTTATGAGTTGGTTATTGTCTGAGGTAACCAAATGATAGAGTGAGTCCTTCCTATATTCCTTGAATCACACATCTAACTACCATATCTTATTACGTTGTCTAGAGATTCCTTTTGTCATCTATGTAAAAAACTGTGTGCATCTGATTTTTCCAACAGTGACTGAGTATGATTGCCCAAACTTTTTTTTTGGGGGGGGGGGTGATTAGGACCATATTCTAGCAAGCTGTTCTTTGATGATTCACTGGTGCCTGACCTCAGATGAGCTGTAATATGCAACCAACCTCACCGTGATGCCATCTATTTCTGTCCATTCACTTTCTTGTGCTGTGAAGTGACAGGCCCAAGAATGTACAGTCTGTCAATGACTAGTGCTACTTTGTCAGAGATATCGAACTATTAAAACCACTCCTAATTTTCTGCCCCATGCATTGGATGATCACTGGGAGCCTGCGTCAAGTACCTGTTTTTTTTTTTTTCCTGTTGTTAACAAAACAAGAAAACTTATTAACATATGCAAAGAGATACAACTTTCTGCTTTCTGATAAAAAATGACAGTTTATCAGTATGCAAATGGCTGCATATACTAATGACAATACCATGGCTTTAAATTAATTATGTTTCCTTTTCATATCCATCCATCTATCCACAACCCTTTGTTCTGATTTTTGCATTTGGGGTCAGGGAGTAGCTTCATAACTTTTAGTAAGTAAGTGTTCCTCAGCAGGTTTTTTTTTTTTTGTGACATTACTTATAATGACAGATATGGTGAAAGCTAACATATGCCATTCATAATTACTGCTTAAAAAACTTCTGGATCTTTCTTTCTTGATGTTTATGTAATATGCAACAGTGTAGGGAATGAATAAATTATTCTTTGATATTCCGCTACATTTATTACAGAATATGACACTAAATCTAATGCAGTACATTGCATTTTACAGAGGTATTGTGACCACAATTGGATGAATTAAATTAATCAAGAAGACAAATTAGTGCAGAAATGCTGTTGAAGGTGAAATGTACCATGCATAAGTCACTTTGTTTAGCCCCAGTTCAGTGTCCACTGTTTGTTTTAAGTGCACACATTGATTGTGTTGTTTAGCACAAGGCATCATATAAATAGCTTGGCCATGACTTCTGCATTGTAATTCATATCTTTCCAGCTGGGCAAGTACTAGACACAGTTAAATTAATTCTCGATAATATCTCATTCCTTATCTTAGATTACCCATTAAATAAATGTTTTGATATTGGTATAGTGTATTACGAATAGCTATAAACCATCACAGTCCAGAAGATCGCTTTAAGAAGATTTGCAGATCAGCAGTGAATGTTCCAAGGGTAGAACATCATGGTATTGCAATACAAAAAATAAAAATAAAAAAATAAAATCCTACTTACAGAGAAATGGACTGCAAAAATGTCTCATCATTTAATGTACAAGATGCTGCATTAAAAATACTATTTTACATTAAACCACTTTAAAAATAGCCACACATAGGACGTGAGTCATGAACTGCTAATTTCCATGCTGTTATTGTGTGCATGTCACACACTATTTTATATTCATTAAACTGGTCTACACATCGTGTAGAGCCGGCAAACAAAGGTAAACAGCAAGGTATGCTAATGAAAGCATAAACTACTGAATTACATGCTAATTAATCATTCCAAATGGCAAAGGCATTCAGGAAGCTATAAAGTAACTGTGTAGAGATGGTATAGCCCTTTGCCATGAGCATCAAAACCTATTGAAATATAGCCACCATCACACTTAAAAAAAAAAACGTTAGGTGCTGCTGCTGCTCTCTTGCATGTGTATGTGCAACAGGCTCAGATCTATGGGTCTGACGCTGCTGATAGACATCGTCAAAGGAGAAGAAGGGTGCTCAGACCCTATTTAACTTATCATGGACTGTGTGATATTGAAATACTAGAGTGATTCAGTGCTGAGAGGGAAACACTACAGGATCTTTGCAACCTCTGCTTCCCCCACTTCAAACCCAGGGAAAACTGAGGAAAACCTATATCAGTGGAAACTAAGATATGTGTAGCACTAAGAATATTAGCTACTTGTACATTTCAGAGACCCACAGGGGATATGGTAGGGGTGTCACAGGCCTCAGCCTCCAACAATTTCACCAATATCTTAATGTTATGCTACAACATGCAAGGCAGTACTTCTATTTTCCACACACACTAGAGAAGAGAGCAAGAACAATGCAGGAATTCTATGCTGTAGCTCTCTTATCTGAAGTCCTGGGGGCCACGGACTACACTCACAAAGAAATAAAAGTCCCACCTGGTGAACAGGGAGGACATACATCAACAGGAAAGGTTCCACTCAGTCAACTGTCTAGTTGTCAGTAATCCCTGAGGGATCATCCTCAATGTCTGAAGGCAACCCAGACAGTTGTCATGACTCATACATATGGCACATCTCACAGCTGTACACAAGGTTTGTTAGGGGTGATGTTCTACAAGTCCATCTCCTGGGTGATGCAGGGTGATGCAGGTTATGCAGTGTAACTGTAGCTCATGAAACAAACAAGAAATGCACACACACCCACAGAAGAAGGATGCAACAACGCTCATGCTCAAACTAGAAACATCATAGAGTGAGTGTTTGGCATGCTGAAGTCACAATTCCGCTGTCTAAACACATGGGGGTGGGAAGATGGCATAATGGTTAAGGTGTTTGCCTTACAAACAGAAGGTGCAGGGTTTGATTCTCACTTGGTGTAAGTGGTAAGGCTTAAAATGGCCTGCAAAGGCAGTTAGCCTAGTACCAGCCTATGAACCTATGAATAAGGGGGTGCCCTGCAATATGACTCAGGCATCTGTGCAGAAATTCTCACAGTATGTGCCATGTTGCACAATCTTACCTTGAGATAACCACTGCAACTGGGACAGCAAGGGCCAGGACCACACACTGGAGCACAGAGAGGGGCAGCACCTCCAGCACATACACATGAGGTTTCTGAGGAACCTGCAGCTGCAAAGGTACTCAGCAAATAAAAGGCAAATGATAGCATGCACAAATATTAAAAGTGATGCCATCTGATGTTCACAAACATTACTTATTCTTGTAATGTCTGTGTTCGGAAAGCATCTGACAGAGACAGCCCCAAAGAACATGAGTCATAACTGCAGTAATGTCAAGGTAAGTGTGGAAGCTGTACTATATGAACAAATATGTAAGAAGATAAACTACCTGCATACTGTCATTCTTGTACCTATCCACTCTGTGCATCAGATATATATGCAACCATAAGTCAAGCCAAAATGAACAAAGAGCATGGTACAGTCATTATCATTCTCATAGGGTGTGTGTGTGTGGGGGGTGCAGTAGGCCAAGGGTGGCACAAAAGTAGTGATTGTGTGTGAGTGAGAAACACAGAACATTCATTAAAGTATGAAGTATCTCAGGGATGCTGAGAGAAGATATATCCCAATCAAACGTAATGTTTGTTTACCATGCATGTGTGTGGTTCAGTATGGGCAGGTTTTCTGAAAATGTGTGAATGTCTGCATAAACACAATCCAGCTCTGTGCTAGCAATATGTCCTGTCATGTTGGACAGGTGTGAGCTGTGTATGGCAGAATTGTCTGCTCAGTGTTGTTGCTTCCAACCAGGAGGACTGCCTCTGCCAGGAGTTGGACTGTCACTTCCAAATCCCTGGCTCAAAGTGGGAGTGCCACATGAACCTGAGGGATACCTGTTGGACAAGTTCTCCTCACAATTACATCCAGTAGTACCATGACCTCATGCCCTACCATGTCTGGATGTGGAGACCTCACTCACTGATGGGCCAGAAGAAATAGTGCCAGTACAGGAAGGGGATCAGGCATGGCCATGTTGGCTAACATCAGAGGATGTTGTGGCTCTATGGATATATGGATGCCATCCCTTCCCCTGCAGATGTACTATAACAGACATTACCCATTCCAGTGTGTCACTCATCCTATCCAATGAATTACCCACATGATTAAGGCAGTCACACAATAGCAAATGATAACGCAATATTGTTATGTAATTATAGTAAGTTGGACAGCACAGCAAGAACTGACATATGTGTAGTAGGGTCTACTTCATAAGATCGACAGACCATTTGATCGACATTCATTTGGCCGACAGCTCATTTGATCGACAACCAGTATTCAAGGCACTTAACAGGGATTTGCCCCCCTCCCCAATGTTGTGCGACCCTGGAGTTGGTATATATAGTTAGGGGGTGGGGGGGGCACAGCCCCCACATTAGGGGTGTGTGGGGGGAGAAGCCCCCACCTATTTCCGTTTAAAACATGAAAATACAACAAAACTACACATTTTAAAGAAAATAGGTGGGGGCCTTCACCCCCCACACCCCCTAATTATTTATACCAACTCCAGGGTCGCACAACATTGGGGAGGGGGGCAAATCCCAAGTTTTTGCCTTGAATACTGGTTGTCGATCAAATGAGCTGTCGACCAAATGAATGTCGATCAAAAGGTCTGTCGATCTTATGAAGCAGACCCGTGTAGTATACCAGCAGTGAATTTTTAAAATTGCATAGATATCAAAATTCTTTTCTCCATTGCATATTGAAATACATTCAAAATATGAACATGAAAGTAGTTTGTGTGGATGACAAACATAACTTATAAAATAGTGCAGTGATTTGTAGAATAATCTCCTCCAAGTAGCTAGGACAAAAAAGTCTACCAAAGCCACATTGGAGGTAAATTTGGCCACCCAGGCCAAGGACAACCACAAGGCATTATTTAGCTATGTTCACAACCTCAAAGGCAATATACAGTTGTGTGCAGAGTTCATTGTTAATGGAGCCACCTACACTAACCCAGAAGATGTAGCAAACTTACTGACCAACAAATTCAGCTCCAAATTTACCCATCTCTCCCTCAAACATCCCTCAGGAAATACTATTAATTATAACTCCTCTACTATCACTAGGGAACAGGTCCTTAATGCTCTCTCTCTAAGGCCATGAACACTGCATCAGTGGATCCAGACAATATCTCAGTATGCCTTATAAATAGGATGATACATACCAGGCTCTCTGGAATTTTTTTTTAACTGTAGACTCCAAACAGGCTTTGTGCCTCATAAATGGAGAACAGCGACAATCATCCCTCTGTACAAAGATGGGCTATCTACACACTGCAGACTCTGGAAACAACAGCCTCATAAGTCTCACTAGTCTCTAATGCAAAGCCATGAAAAGAATTATCATGGAAATTATCATAATGACATAGGAAACCTCCAGACACTGGACCCAACCCAATTTGGTTTCATCAAGGGCAGGTCAGACCTACATAACCTGGTGGACTTCTTTGAGAAAGTCAGCAAAGCAATGGATGAGGGCAAAATGGTTCACACTGCCAACCTTGACCTGGCCAAGGCATTTTACAAAATACCACACTTGGGCATTGTTGACAAACTCAAGAGGTTAGGTACACACCCTTATGCCACCCAGTGGATAGCCAGCTGGCTCAAATACAGGACCCAAGTAGTTAGAATTGGGTAGTTCAATTTTACAAAGAGGCCAGTCACAAGCAGAGTCCCTCAAAGATTGGTTCTGGGACCACTCCTTTTTGGCATTTACTTCTCTGAAGTCAAGGCCAATGTCAGTGGTCTCTGGCTGACTAAATTTGCACATGATTGCAAATTAGGAGCTTCACTGAATCCTCTGTCAACACAAATGTTGTCCAGAAAGGGCTGACACAGACAAATAGCTGGTATGAGAGCAATGGAGTAAAACTAAATGCCAATAAATGCACACTAGTATCCTTCAGAAAGTCACCTGCATCTGGTGACAATGACCCCTTTGGAATGTACTTAACCAGACAAATCCAACAAATGGAATACCCACTAAGGTTTCTCACTAAAACAATACAGGGTATAAGTAACATGTCCTGTGCAGACCGCCTCAAGGACCTATAAATGTATTTTGTCTCCTATAGGCTGTTGGGGGGAGATCTATGCCTGACATACAATACATTGTCAGAATTTACTCTGATGGACCTTCTGCATATCCGCAAAACAAACAGCACCAGCATTACCCATTCTAAAGACTTAAACCTTGCCTGTGAAATAAATAAGACATGGTGGAGAGACAGGTATGAACCACAGAGACTACCCCATGTGTAGAACAGGCTCCCCATCCATGTCTACCAGAGTTCCTCCCCAACCCAATTCAAGTGCAGCTTGGATACTTGGATAGGGAACAGAAAAATCATCCCTGGTTTGGCACCTATGTCTCTAATGGACACAGTCAGCCTGTAAATGGTTCACCTTCCAGACCTCTGCTTGTAAATGTTTTATCTCCCAAGCCCCTACTTACACTTATCAAGGGTAGCAGAACTTATCAGGAATTTGTGATGCATGGCCAGGCTTAAAAAGGCCCTTGTGGTCATTATTCTAATAAACTCCTATGAACCTATATGATCAGGTTGTAACACACAGATCTTGGGAACGTTACAATCCTGCATTTTCATTATACCCCGATATTTGTTAGTCCTAGCAATGTTTTGTTCTCCTCATTTATGTGAGTTTTGGCAAAGCACACTGAAGACCAGCAGCATTTCAAAGCAGTGTAAGAGAGCCCACTGCCTAAGGTACAAACTGAGAAATTTAATTTGTCAAGCCAATAGTAGCACATTTTGGAGCGGCACAGGTGTGCTTTGCTACAGCACTTTCAGCAGCAGTAAAAGAAGAGATTATAAATCATATTTGAGTATCAGTGTAGCACATAGGTTAAATTAAATGGTTCTGGGAAACATGAAAGTGGATGCAAGTTTTGAATCCAGCTTGAAGCCCAATGCTGCTTGGAATATTTCCAGCAGATGTGAATTGTTATACATGATTTTTTTTTTTTTTTTGTGCTTCTGTAATTTCCACACTGCTTATCAGAGCACAAACAGGACTCACAAGTGAAAGAAAGAGTGAACAGTTTCATTTCTACTACCTGTATTAGTGCAAACAGTTTTGGCACCAGTGACTGATATTTCTAATGAATGAGTGATGTACACATTCTGTATACCCATTTCTGTGGCAGCAAATGTAAATGCTGTACCTTTGGTCTCACAGAGTTTGTCTGAGGTTCTGATCCAGACAGTGTGAAGGGGATGTGGAGAGCATTACACCAGATGTATAGAACATCATATACTTTTTTCCTGCTACTTGCCTGGTGCAGATGCTTGCTGCTGAGTGGCATGCAATCAACCTTACCTGCTTAAGGAGAAACGTGACAAATTTTATTTGGAAAGCCTTCTGTAGCACAAATAGGGCTAGAGTTAATGCGCAGACGTCAACACTCTGGTCTGATGCAAAAGGAGAACATCCAAATCTGGATAGCAGTTATTTTTACGAAGGATGTCCGAATGCAGTTTCTAACAACACTTCGGTTAGTAAGGTAACACTACATACAAATGGCTATCATAATTATGTTTATTTCAAGAAATGTCTCACAAATGCTTTGACAAATACATTTTTCTTGGTAGCATATCTCATAATTGACTTATGAAGCACAGTTGTATGTGTGTAATTGTTTAAGCAGGATAATGATGATAATAAATTAACAATGCACCCGTATATCTATAATGGCAAAATACTTACGTTAAAATCAATTTCTGTCTTCACATAGCCCAACTCTGAGTTTAGGACTGTATGTGTAGTGAAGTATACATGTATCATACCCCAACCTGTATTAGGCAGTAATGGAAGTCTAGCCATCTGCCGTACATTTACAAACAGTAATAATGCCTCTTTCATGGGAGTGCATTTCAAACGACTTCCTAAAGTCACACCCATGAAGGCCTATCTGATGTATATCTCCATGCATACTGAATGCAGTTTATCTGTGATAAACATAACTGAAAAGGAGTGAAGAACTGACAAATAATTACCTTGACTGAAATGTATGCATTATTTCTTCCTTCAGTTTGATTCCCACTTCAATAACATAAACCCAGAGGCAACACCACGACTATCGAAGCCAACCATTTTATTGAAATACACACAAAACAAAACAAAGCAAAAAAGGAGAAAACACGGCCAGTAAGCGCTTTCACATCTCTCAGAATGCTTCTTCAGACTATAAAGGCTTGTACTTATCCATGTAATATACAAAAGGTCACATCATTCTGACCAATAGCTAAGGTCTATCCATTAACTAATTAGCTTTTTAAAGCTACAAGTCATTAAAACAAGAGAACTATACATATATAAATGCTGAGACAATAATAAAATAAAGTAAAAATATTAATCTCAAACATAGTTACTTCATGCATGTGTGGGCATGTAAAATCTAAAACAGTGATAATATAAAATACATTAATCTAAAACATACTCATTACATGTAGCCCCAATAAGTGATTTGATCATGTAAAAACAAGACTTGCTATATTCAGAAGAGATATTATAGTCTCTCTTAAACAAAAATAATAAATAGTAAATTCATTAAATAAAGCCAATGCCTCACAGTTTGAACACTAATAAATAGATAAAAAAAGTGGGGGATAAAACTTTACCCTGAACTGAGCTTCCTTTTTCACATTTGATTCCCACTTCAGCAAATAACTTTTTTCACTGTGTAATTACAGAAAGTTATGTGCCAATTGGGTCTATATTAGATAATTAAAGTCTTAAAACTTTGAATACCATATGGTCGAAGTTTTAAAACTTTGATTACCTGTAAAAAAAACAAAAAACAAAAAGAAGTACCCTGACGGGTATAAACAGGGGGGCAAGCCCCCCCCACAACCCTCACTCCTTAAATATACCAACTCCGAGATCGCACTACAGTGCGGTAAGGGAAAATATTCCCTTTACCGCATTATAGTGCAGTCTGAGAGTTATATATTTAAAGAGCGAGGGGTGTGGGGGGTGCAGTGGGGCTTGCCCCCCTGCTTTTAACTATTATTTTTTTATTTTATGTTTTGTATTTGTAAGACTTCAATGTTTTAATACAGACCCATGGCAAGTCATGCTATTTAGCCTCCAAAACTCCAAGGATAACAATCAAAGCCATTGAGCCTGTCAGTGTTGACCATCTGAAAAAGTGTGAAGATATTAAGAATCACACATGGCAAATCTCACTGCTGTGTTTCACACCTTTATTACTGTTTGACAATGTACCTTCCTGTTTGTTTGCAAATCCTTTCCTGTGCTTTCCATTGTGCAAATGCAGTTGGCATGGGTGTGTGTGTCTGCGCACTAGCTGTTAAATGTGAGTTTAGGAATTTGGTGGCAATTCATAATTAGAGTTGCTGCTTGACTTCTGCCAGTATTGCTCATGTGGGAGATGATAGCACTAAATTTAGGGCACAGAGGTGGGGTGTTGTGGAGTCCATCATTTTTGTGGAACTCATCGGGAAGTGCTACAGCTGTTGGCTGCTGCAGGAGGCTATACTGGGTCTCAGCATAAGAATGAGACTTGGAAGAGATTCGCAAAGGATGTCTCCAGTGCAAATGATATCCAACACACCGGAAAGAATTGTTATCATTACTATAGTAACCTGAAATGGCAGAAGAAGGACCCCCTTAGCTGATGGGAGGATAAATTTTGAACTGCTGACATCCCTCAGTTGTGTAACTATTCTGACCCATCTGTATTAAATCATGAAGAAAGCGGGATGCGGCCAAGAATGTTATTCAATATGCTTTCATGTCTCTTCTTCTCTTCTTCTGCACTGAACAACTGCTGAAGATATTGCAGCGAACCGTGAGGTGCACCAAGAGGCATTAAATCACTTCAGAGGGGCACAGGGTATGTATGTATCAGGACTTACTCTAAGCATAATAACTATTGTAATTGTATGCAATATGGTACTACTGTAATAAATAGTTGTATTTGTGATATCATAGCAGTGCAATTGATTAATGGCACAACAGAGTAAGACCTTCCCATCATTCCTGGATGTGGCAAAGGTGTACAGACTGGATAATCATAACTGTTTATTTTCTGAATTTATAGAGTAATGGGATATTACATGGATCTAATTCTCTCTCGTTTTTGTCTCATCCCACCCTTTCTTCTCAAATTTTTTTCTTTTTTTTGGGGGTGGGGGCTGGGGAATATTTTACATGAGGTAACAATGTTCTGTTGTCATATATTTCTGCTTACAAAAACTGACATGCAGCACAGAGAGATCCAATGACCACTGCGGATCAGCCCACCATCCCTCCACAGATTACAGTTCTACACCCAGCACTTCAGGTTCCCAAGCTGTCAATGCTGCCTCCACAAACCCCTGCTCTGCCTGCCCCATCTACATCAGGTAGCTCTGCCCTGACAGCTGGTGCACTGGTACCCTCCAAGAGTAGTAGTGGAGGTGGTGATTCTGTCTCTCGCCAACAGCTGACAGTGCTGGTGGATGGTATAATGAAAAGGGGCCTTGGTGTCCAAATCACATGTCTAGAAAAAGTACATTGTCACATTGCCAAGATGAAGCCACTTCAAGCACTGACACAGGAAAATGAGACTGGAGACAGTGGTGACAGTTCTGAGGGCGAAGACTAGCTTCTCACTGTTCTCAGGCTTGACACTGTATCCCCTTAGAATGATACCAGAAACTAAGCTGATTATTGAAGTCGATCATTTTCTATTTGAGGCATCATCCTAGGTGAAGGTAAAATCCTGCTTAAGGCTAGGGAAATACCTATTGAGACACATAGTCTGAGAGCTCAGTCATGTCTCTCTTCATATAGTTCAGAGAGGTACATCTCAAATCATTCACATCAACATGGACTATGATGGAGTCATAATAGTACCTGTTGTTGAGAGACTTGAGTGCATATGCGACATGGTGGATCCTGGTACCTGATAAACAGCTGAACATGACCTTCTTATCCAGCTTGGTGAGAGGGACATCTGTGTTTCTCAAGATGGAATCACTTCTGACTAATATGTTTGGTTTTGTGTTTTGCCTTAAGAACTTCACAGATGAGACACTGGTGTGTGAGCTAATATGTGTGTTATGCTCTGCAGAGGAAGAATTATGTGTAGTGTGCTTGTGTTTGTGTTTGGGAGGTTTCTGGTGTTCAGGTATGTTTCTGATGAGGATCTCCACATATGTAGGTATGTGTGATGTGGTTTTCGGTGGAGTAGGAGGTGAAGTGTGCATCCTGACAACCTGCACATTGCCATATGTACTGACAGGTGTGTGAGAGAACACAGATTCAAGGCTCTTAATACTGTTGCATCTCTCACATGTTGAGTTTGTGTCGACTAGGAATAGAGGGTTGTCAGCGAACTTGATGCAGTTGTTACATTGTCTCAGGATGCCCATGTTGACCAAGCCCACTGAAGAAACTATGAAAAATTGTCCATCCATAGTGTTAGGTAAATTTATATGGTCAGGAAGACAGGCCGCACTTTGAAATGGCTAGTGGGTGAGATGTGTGTTAATACCTCTGAGGCTAGGCTTAGTGTTCTACCAGACAGTAGAGCAGGGCCACGAGAAACCTCTGGAAAACCACAAGCAAAGTGCTAAGGGAAAATTTAACAAGCAAAACATTTGCATCTATAACCACTGATGGTAACTACCGCTATGTATCAGTGCACGATGGTACGCTATATGCAACCAAGTGCAGACGCAGAGCTAAAATAAAACAAGAAATAACCCTTTTAACTCAAACTAACTAATAAGGACGGTCTCTCTAATCTCTAGTCCAATCACTGTCAATTAGATAGGACCCAGACAGCACTCTCCTCCCAGAAGAGTGCAGGAAGGCCTTCTCCAACAAAGATGGCTTGAATATGATGTTCAGACATTACAAAACAGACCCAGAAACAGCAAACCTGAAACCGGGATATGCTACAGTACACAGTAAAATGTGGCAAAAAAACAGTTCAGACAATTCAAACAGACATTAGAATGCAAATTAAAAGTGCAATATAAATACAAAAACAGACACTTATAGTTAGTTGGCAGCAACGGTTGCCTCAGATCTTTCAGTATCTCTGTGAAGAGCTGGTTTTAGTGCTCAAGTGATACAAGACAGTCTAGATTCAACAAGTCTGAATCTAGCCTATGCTAACAAAATACAGTACTAGAAATTCAAGGTGCATAAAATCACAGTTACAACAGCAAGAAAAAAGTTTACCTAAGGCAACAATTCAGTGGAGTTTCAGTAACCTGGCATTTCTCAGACATAATTTCTTCCACATAACAATATGCTTGATACAAGTCTCACCCCAAACCTATTCATCAGAACTGATAATCATGCTAATTAACAGCACCTCAGCAGTCCTTCAGGCAGTCACCTCATATGGCTGATCTGAATTCAACTTCTTACAGTGATGGTGTGCTATATATCACCACTGTACTTTTCAGGATTATTCGATAAATTCAGTACTGATGGGCAAAACAGCATACTTAGTAAGTGCATTTATGTTGCCAACAGTATTTGAAAAGGAATTATTGAAGCTATATATATATATAAATTTATATATATATATATGGGTCAACTTCTTTTGACCTAACTTTCATTTGCCTGACACTCATTTGCCTGACCCCATTTGACTGAAATTTAATTTGCCTGACACTTCATTTGCCCGACACTTCATTTCACTGACAAGTATTATTAGCAAGAAAATGGAATATGCCCCCTTCCCCACTGTAGTGCAACCCTGGAGTTAGAATATATAGTTAGGGGGGGTGTGGGGGTGAAGCCCCCACTTCATTTCATATGATATTGTTAACTTTGATGTAATATTGCTTAGTAAAAGTAAGTGGGGGGCTTGTCCCCCCGTTGTGGGGGCTGTGTCCCCACACCCCTAACTATATATTCTAACTCCAGGGTCGCACTACAGTGGGGAAGGGGCATATTCCATTTCTTGCTAATAATACTTGTCAGTGAAATGAAGTGTCGGGCAAATGAAGTGTCAGGCAAATGAAATTTCAGTCATTTGGTCTCAGGCAAATGGGTGTCAGTCAAATGGGAGTTAGGTCAAAAGAAGTAGACCCATACATATATATATATATATATATATATATATATATATATATATATATATATATATATACATATATATATATATATATATATATAGATATATATATATAGATATATATATATATATATATAGATATATATATATAGATATAGATATACACACGTGTTTTTTTTGCATTTTTATGAGGTTCTAGATTAAACCCAGTTTAAAACCCAGAAGAGTTTTGTTTGTAAATAAAGAGGAAGGAGGCTTAGAGTTAATTAACCATGTGGTATATCCTTCTTCTATTAAATTTGTACAAAGTGTTATAGTGGATAAATTAATAAGATCAGAGATTAGTAGTAAAACTGTATAAATATAAGTATGGTAATTTTGGGGGTATGGTAAAACAGAGTACAGGAGAAAAAGTGTATAAAAGAAGAAATAAAATGTTATCAAGAAAAATATTTTTGTGGAAACTAAAAATTGATGATATAGAAAAATATAAATTTATGGTATAAGAATGTAATGATAAACCATTACTATGTAAACCATGGTAAAATCTAACAGATGAAAAAATACAGCTATAAAAATAAGAAGCAAATGGTTTAATCAGAAAGTAGAATGTCAAGATTTTTTGTGGAGACTGGTAATAAATAAATTGCCAGTAAAAGGCAATCATCATCTTCTTTCAGCTGTTCCCATTAGGGGTCGCCACAGCGGATTTTCTGTTTCCATTTCTTCCTGTCCTCTACATCATGCTCTTTCACACCAACCATCTGCATGTCCTCTCTCACCACATCCATAAACCTTATCTGAGGCCTTCCTCTTTTCCTCTTACCTGGCAGCTCCATCTTTAGCATCCTTTTCCCAATATAACCAGCATCTCTCCTCAGCACATGTCCAAACCAATGCAATCTTGCCTCTCTTACTTTGTCTTCAAACTGTCCAACCTGAGCTGACCCTCTAATATACTGATTCCTAATCCTGTCCATCCTAGTCACACCTATTGTTTTTTCCCAACCTGAGCTGACTCTAA